>NC_090652.1:316235111-316457611 GCF_040937935.1 Hyperolius riggenbachi
CATTCAATCTTACCATTGCCTCTGTGCGTACCGGGATCTCATCTGGTCTTCTCGGCTTCCTGTGACAGGTGAGATGCCGCTATGCGAGTAGCAATGGTAAGATTGAATGACAGCCCGCTCCACTGCACACTTTACTCTGCAAGTAGGGGGGGGACACTGGGGGCACATAGGGAGGAAGTAGGGAGCAATATAATCTCGGCCACCCATCCCACATCGGCGCGGCTGGCGCCTTGATCATTTTGTTTACTCTCCTCCTCCCCACTCACGGAAACCCTCACCCTCCTCCCCACCCACTGCCACCCTCACCCTCCTCCCCACCCACTGCCACCCTCACCCTCCTCCCCACCCACGGAAACCCTCACCCTCCTCCCCACCCACTGCCACCCTCACCCTCCTCCCCACCCACTGCCACCCTCACCCTCCTCCCTACCCACGGCCACCCTCACCCTCCTCCCCACCCACTGCCACCCTCACCCTCCTCCCTACCCACGGCCACCCTCACCCTCCTCCCCACCCTCACCCTCCTCCCCACCCACGGCCACCCTCACCCTCCTCCCCACCCTCACCCTCCTCCCCACCCACGGCCACCCTCACCCTCCTCCCCACCCACGGCCACCCTCACCCTCCTCCCCACCCACGGAAACCCCACCCTCCTCCCCACCCACGGAAACCCCCACCCTCCTCCCCACCCACTGCCACCCTCCTCCCCACCCACGGAAACCCTCACCCTCCTCCCCACCCCTGGAAACCTCACCCTCCTCCCCACATTGTTTATTTATTTAAGGGATTAAATATGAATTTAAAAAAATGTTCTTGGTGGGTGTGATTAGGGGGTGAGGTTAGGGGTGTGGCCTAAGTGTCCCGCTTTCTGATGACCAAATGTTGGGAGGTATGAGTGTGTGTGTGTGTGTACAATGTGTGTGTGTGTGTGTGTGTGTGTGTGTGTGTGTGTGTGTATACAGGGTAATAATACAGTATGTGTGTGTATACAGTGTGTTTGTGTATGTGTGCGTGTGCGTGTTTAAAGGGGACCAAACTAGTCGATTTCAGCCATGGCTCGATTGATCAATTCTAAAGAATCGATTGATCAGAAATCGTTTCTTTGAAATCAGCAAATCGATCGATTTGCAGCAGATGGATTTGATCTTTCTGACTGGATGGAAAATCTAGGTCGATTGGCTGCTGGCAGCAGATCCATGGCCCATAGAGTTGCATGAGATCTAATGGTGCAATAATGCATTTAGATAGATTTTCAATTGATTTCTTTCTGAAATCTATTGGAAATCTGTTCCTAGTGTGTGGCACACATCAGATAGATTCCTGTCAGATTGGACTTGGCAGGCATCTGACAGAAATGTATCAGATGGTCGATTCTGCTGCAAATCTATGAGTGTATGGCCACCTTTAGAGAGTGTGAGAGATTTTCTCAGTAGACCCCTCCCTCTGGGCTTGTTCTACTAACAATGGACCTCTCTCCTCTTCCCCCGCCCCCCCCCCCCCCCAATTTCCAAAAGCTGCATTACAGGGGCTCTGTGTTGATATTTCCTGATTTTCACTGGGAGGGGCGGGGCTCTTTGTTGGTGTTTCTTGGCTTGCACTGGGAGGGGTGGGGCTCTGTTTTGGTGTTTCCTGGTTTGCACTGGGAGGGGAGGGGCTCTTTATTGGTGTTTCATGGCTTGCACTGGGAGGGGCGGGGCTCTTTGTTGGTGTTTCTTGGCTTGCACTGGGAGGGGAGGGGCTCTGTGTTGATGTTTCCTGATTTGCACTGGGAGGGGAGGGGCTCTTTATTGGTGTTTCATGGCTTGCACTGGGAGGGGCGGGGCTCTGTGTTGGTGTTTCCTGGCTTGCACTCAGAGGGGCGGGGCTCTGCGTAGCAGTTTATTGGCTGACACTCGGAGGGGTGGGGCAGTAGTATGAGAGAAGGGGCCACTTAGGCTCATGTTGTGGCCATACAGGGAACCGCTGCAGAACTGTAAGGCCTGGGACCCTCCGGAAGCAATATTGCAGTGCTACTCGGCAATCTGCAAATCGCTGCAACAGTGGAGCTCTATGGGGTTGGTTCCACTCTCAGCATTGCGATCACGGAGCAATCACTAAACTCTGCATACAGCAATTCAGGAGCAATCCCGGGGCTATTGCATCAGTGGCTGCAGAGCCTCAGTCATAATCACTGTGGGAATCTCAGTAAAATCTCAGAGTTTCGGGGATCACTATCTCTGCGGTCACCATCAGGCCCCAGGACTAAGCTCTGTACACTGATTATTGCTGGATGATGTAGGCTCATACCCAGGCCTTCATCACCGCATAAACGTACAAAGATATCCTGCGCTCCAAGTCAAAGTCGCACAGTCACAGATGATTCCCCTTTTGAGTTCAAACACTGCAGCGCTCCAGAGTGGGGTGGTTTGCAAGAAAACTAAAAGCAGATGGAGCGCGCCGAAATGCGTAATGACGTCACACGCTTGCTGAACCCCAGCCACGCCCACCTCCCAGTGAGACGGAGCCCAGGACATTGGGACTCGCGTTTCTGCCTCAGCGCGTCATCCTCCACTGCGGAGGCAATCGGTTGGCTGTCCGCTGATATGCGAGTTAAACAACTACTGTTTGTGAGTATAACTTTTAATTGCTAATAAAATTCCTTTAACGTTTAATGCACTATGGCGCGGTCCATCTTCTTCATCACAGCACAGGCAGCGTAGGCCAGTGCCTAGGGCAGCATGATTGTGGAGGGAAGCAGATTTCTAGTGAAATGATGTACTGAGTCCAATCTGTAGGATATACATCATTATTGATTAGTGTATTAGGATCTGGGGACACAGAGGCCTGTGATCTGATTGTCAGGGAGGATACAGGACTGATATTTGGGACGGGTGGGGGGAGGAGGGTGTAACATCCCGTAAAATCTCTGCCTCCCCTCCCATGAAGGCACACCATGTGATGTACAGACTGTAGCTGCGGCTGATTGGTTGACTGACTCTGACTTGTATATATAATCCTGGGTCATATTAAGGACGGGTGGGGGGAGGGTGTGACATCCCGTGAAAGCTCCGCCTCCCCCGGGAAGGCACACCATGTGATGTACAGACTGTAGCTGCGGCTGATTGGTTGGCTGACGCTGACATATAGTCCCGAGTCAGTGGAGATCAGTGTGAGAGGAAGGCGTTTGGGTCGCACCACTCATGTTTATTTCTGCTCCTCCAGCCCGGGACCGAGTCCTCCAGAAGCAGAACCATCAGCTGAAGCTGCCGAATGGAGAGACGCTGGAGCTGAGCGTCGCATTGCCGGACGTCGGGAGTCCTGGCATGGCTGGAAATATACCGGGGCCATGCAGTGTAAGTGATGCTGGGGGGTGCGGGAGCTCCACCTGGTGGTCAGGCCTGGACTCCACAAGACCTGTGATGGTGTCCTGTGGTATCTGACTATATATCTATAATACATATAATACACTATCAGCCTATAATACAGTGCAGCTCCCCCTGGTGGTCAGGAATGGTCTCACAAGACCTGTGAAGGTGTCCCATGTGGTATCTGACTATATATCTACAGTATAATACATGTAATATAGTGCAGCTCCCCCTGGTGGTCAGGGGGGAGCAGTCAGCCGATGAAGGTGCATAAATTACACCCATGTCTGCTGTACCAAATCTAGCAGAGCTGGTGTCACATGTGGGGTTGGGGTTCCCGGAGGGTGGCAGAGCCCAGGGCGCCCACCCGTCATGCGCGACAGTGTTTGTGTTTTTAGCTCTCTCTTACAGCCAACCAGAATTAAGTATACCAGCAGTTTGTGCTACAGCAGCTCTCCTGAGGGACCAGTCCTGACCTACAGCCTCCCCTGCCTGCACATTATTGGTTCCCATCACTGGTTGTCTTCCTGTTAGACACGCCCCATGTATGGAGATACTCTGCCCCGGCCTATGGTCAGCACAGTTTGCCTCTTGTTAGTTTCTCAGATCCAACGCTCGCCCTCTTTTCCTGCTTCCAGCTTATCACCTGCAGGAACTGGTCAGATGCTGTCTATTAAACTCCACCCCTTGACAGACATCATTATAATGAGATAATCTGTGCTGTTCACTTCATCAGTGAGGGTATTAAGCCCTTATTCTGCCTCTCATTCTGGATGGTGCGTGATGGTAAATTTACATTAATTAGCCATGCTGAGTGTTCTGAAACGTTTTGTGGTTAACCAATAACAAGATTAATTTTCATATTGTCTAAATGTTCTGCCCTGAGAAGGAAGGAAATTCTCCCCTCATCTGTGTTTTTCTGCTTTCAGGATTCACAGTCCGGTCCCTCTGAAGACAAAGGTGAGAAAACATGGGCTGCTCAAAAAAGACAAATATTAATATACTCAGGAATAAGCCCCCCATCATGTCCTGATACTCCCAACCAACCATCAGGAATAAGCCCCCCATCATGTCCTGATATTTCCAACCAACCATCAGGAATAAGCCCCCCATCATGTCCTGATACTCCCAACCAACCATCAGGAATAAGCCCCCCATCATGTCCTGATACTCCCAACCAACCATCAGGAATAAGCCCCCATCATGTCCTGATATTCCCAACCAACCATCAGGTATAAGCCCCCCATCATGCCCTGATACTCCCAACCAACCATCAGGAATAAGCCCCCACCATGTCCTGATATTCCCAACCAACCATCAGGTATAAGCCCCCCATCATGTCCTGATATTTCCAACCAACCATCAGGAATAAGCCCCCCATCATGTCCTGATATTCCCAACCAACCATCAGGAATAAGCCCCCATCATGTCCTGATATTCCCAACCAACCATCAGGTATAAGCCCACCATCATGTCCTGATACTCCCAACCAACCATCAGGTATAAGCCCCCCATCATGTCCTGATACTCCCAACCAACCATCAGGTATAAGCCCCCATCATGTCCTGATACTCCCAACCAACCATCAGGTATAAGCCCCCCATCATGTCCTGATACTCCCAACCAACCATCAGGTATAAGCCCCCATCATGTCCTGATATTCCCAACCAACCATCAGGTATAAGCCCCCCATCATGTCCTGATACTCCCAACCAACCATCAGGTATAAGCCCCCCATCATGTCCTGATACTCCCAACCAACCATCAGGTATAAGCCCCCATCATGTCCTGATACTCCCAACCAACCATCAGGTATAAGCCCCCCATCATGCCCTGATACTCCCAACAAGCCATCAGGTATAAGCCCCCCATCATGTCCTGATACTCCCAACCAACCATCAGGTATAAGCCCCCCATCATGCCCTGATACTCCCAACAAGCCATCAGGTATAAGCCCCCCATCATGTCCTGATATTCCCAACCAACCACGTTAAATTATGCAAGCTTTCCGGGATCTAGTTCCCTTCTTCAGGCATATTTCCAGATGTGAGCTGAAGTAAAACACTGATGCAGGTAAATAGTAATCATGTGGATGGCAGTAGTGCTGGTTACTGTTTAGCAGTTAGATGTCAGGTGATCAGCAGGCTGGAGCCAGTGAGCTCATGCAAGCACACATGAAATCTAGCAGGTTTCTGAAGATCATGAAGCCAAGTCTTTCATATTACATAAGTCAGGAATCCCGTTCCACAATTTAGACCTTCTGTTAATATCTTAAACATTTTCATAAATTTGTACTCAAAAATCTTGCTTGCTTGTTCATTTTTGAAGTTACCCTTAAGAATAAGTACTTTGAGATCTTGCATGCTGTGTCCTGGTTCACAGAAGTGTTGGCCCACCGGTGTGTCCATTTTACCATTTGTCCATTGGTTCATTCTTGTGCGCAGTTTTTGTCCTGTTTCTCCTATATAGATTCCTCTTGAGGGGCATTTCCTGCAGCATATCATGTATACAACATTGGATGATTCACAGGAAAATTGGTCTGATATTTGATGATATTTCTGTGAGTTTGGTATTTGTATTTGGCTTGTGCACAAGATATAAGGGCAGGTATCACACCTTGTGTTATTGCAGGGTAATGTGCCTGGAGTTTCTGCTGTAGATAATGCACTTCTGATAATTATTTGTCTCAGTTTGGGAGGTTGTCTGAAAGCAAGCAGTGGTAAATCAGGAAAAACTTATATATACACACACACAGTGGGGCGCGAAAGTTTGGGCAACCTTGTTAATCGTCATGATTTTCCTGTATAAATCGTTGGTTGTTACGATAAAAAATGTCAGTTAAATATATCATATAGAAGACACACACAGTGATAATTGAGAAGTGAAATGAAGTTTATTGGATTTACAGAAAGTGCACAATAATTGTTGGAATAAAATTAGGCAGGTGCATAAATTTGGGCACTGTTGTCATTTTATTGATTCCAAAACTTTTATAACTAATTATTGGAACTCAAATTGGCTTGGTAAGCTCAGTGACCCCTGCCCTACATACACAGGTGAATCCAATTATGAGAAGGAGTATTTAGGGCGTTAGTTGTAAGTTTCCCTCCACTTTTATTTTTTTCTGAAGAGTAGCAACATGGGGGTCTCAAAACAACTCTCAAATGACCTGAAGACAAAGATTGTTCACCATCATGGTTTAAGGGGAAGGATACAGAAAGCTGTCTAAGGGCCTGTTTCTACTATACACAAATTGGATGCAGAAAAACTGACTCCAATGAATGCCTATGGGAAAATCTGCATCAGAATAATCGCGTTTAGTGGAAACAGGCCCATAGGCATTCATTGGAGTCAGTTTTTCTGCATCCAATCTGCGTGTAGTGGAAACAGGCCCTTAATGATTTCAGCTGTCTGTTTCCACAGTTAGGAACATCCTGAGGAAATGGAAGACCACAGACTCAAGAGAGTTAAGGCTTAAAGTGGCAGACCAAGAAAAATCTCGGATAAACAGAAGCGATGAATGGTGAGAACAGTCAGTCAACCAACAGACCAGCACCAAAGACCTATCACATCATCTTGCTGCAGATGGAGTCACTGTGCATCGTTCAACCATTCGGCGCACTTTTTACACAAGGAGATGCTGTATGCAAGAGTGATGCAGAGGAAGCCTTTTCTCTGCCCACAGCACAAACAGAGCCACTTGAGGTATGCTAAAGCACATTTGGACAAGCCAGCTTCATTTTGGAATAAGGTGCTGTGGACTGATGAAACTAAATTGAGTTATTTTGGCATAACAAGGGGCGTTATCCATGGAGGAAAAACAACACAGTATTTCAAGAAAAACACCTGCTACCTACAGTAAAATATGGTGGTGGTTCCATCATGCTGTGGGGCTGTGTGGCCAGTGCAGGGACTGGGAGTCTTGTCAAAGTTGAGGGATGCATGGATTCCACTCAGTATCAGCAGATTCTGGAGACCAATGTCTAGGAATCAGTGACAAAGCTGAAGCTGCACCGGGGCTGGATCTCAAGACAACGACCCTAAACACTGCTCAAAATCCACTAAGGCATTCATGCAGAGGAACAAGTACAACGTTCTGGAATGGCCATCTCAGTCCCCAGACCTGAATATAATTGAAAGTCTGTGGTGTGAGTTAGAGAGCAGTCCATGCTCGGAAGCCATCAAACCTGAATGAACTAGAGATGTTTTGTAAAGAAGAATGGTCCAAAATACCTTCAACCAGAATCCAGACTCTCATTGGAACCTACAGGAAGCATTTAGAGGCTGTAATTTCTGCAAAACAAGTATCTACTAAATATTGATTTCATTTCTTTTTTGTGGAGCCAAAATTCATGCACCTGCCTAATTTTGTTTAAACAATTATTGCACACTTTCTGTAAATCCAATAAACTTCATTTCACTTTTCCAATATCACTGTGTGTCTCCTATATGATATACTTAACTGACATTTTTTGTCAAAACAACCAACGATTTATTTCATGATGATTAACAAGGTTGCCCAAAGTTTCGCACCCCGTTGTGTGCGTGCGTGTGTGTGTCTATCTATCTATCTATCTATCTATCTATCTATCTATCTATCTATCTATCTATCTATCTATCTATCTATCTATCTATCTATCTATCTATACACACACATCTACAGACAATGGGCAGTGCTATGGGAAGTAGGATGTCGCCCCAGTATGCAAATTTATTTATGGCCAGATTGGAGGAAAACTTCCTGTCATTTTTAAGACCTTTAAAGGGATACGTAAGTCAAAAATAAAAAATGATTTTTACTCACCTGGGGCATCCCTCAGCCCCCGAAGCTGTATGGTGCCCTCGCAGCCTCGCTCCGATCCTCCTGTCCCCGCCGGCGGCTACTTCCGGGTTCGGCAACAGCCGCTGACAGGCTGGGAACACGAGTGATTCTCCACGTTCCCAGCTGCTATATCACACTCTATGCTGCTATAGGGTATATGTTATACACTATAGCAGCATAGAGTGTGATATAGCAGCTGGGAACGCGGAGAATCACTCGTGTTCCCAGCCTGTCAACGGCTGTCGCCGAACCCGGAAGTAGCCGCCGGCGGGGACAGGAGGATCGGAGCGAGGTTGCGAGGGCACCATACAGCTTCAGGGGGCTGAGGGATGCCCCAGGTGAGTAAAAATCATTTTTTATTTTTGACTTAAGTATCCCTTTAACAGAAGGTTTAAATTGTGGAATGGGATTAATGACTCCTTATGTAACATGATTGACTTGGCTTCATGATCTTCAGAAACCTGCTGGACTTCATATATACCTGCATGAGCTCACTGGCTCCAGCCTGATGATCACCTGACATCTACAGTAACTGCTAAACAGTAACCAGCTCAACTGCCATCTACATGTTTACTATTGGCCTGCATCCATGTTTTACTTTAGCTCACATCTGGAAATATGCCTGATAAAGGGGACTAGAGCCCAGAACGCTTGTGCTAACATCTGGAAATATGCCTAAAGAAGGAGACTAAATCGCAGAAAGCTTGTGCTAACATCTGGAAATATGCCTGAAGAAGGGGACTAGATCCCAGAAAGCTTGTGCTAACATCTGGAAATAAGCCTGAAGAAGGGGACTAGATCCCGGAAAGCTTGTGCTAACATCTGGAAATATGCCTGAAGAAGGGGACTAGATCCCAGAAAGCTTGTGCTAACATCTGGAAATATGCCTGAAGAAGGGGACTAGATCCCAGAAAGCTTGTGCTAACATCTGGAAATAAGCCTGAAGAAGGGGACTAGATCCCAGAAAGCTTGTTCTAACATCTGGAAATAAGCCTGAAGAAGGGGACTAGATCCCGGAAAGCTTGCATTATTTAACATTATCAGTTAGCCATTAAAAGGTATTCCTTTTACTAAACTTTGTTTTTTTTTCTACCTACATAATATGGTTCATTAATAAGGATTATCAATCTCCCATTACTTCCTCCTACACAGTTTGATCCATCTCTGTTCTGTTGTTCTAGTTATGGAAGATGATGCCATGACCCAGGAGGACCCTCCATCCTCTCTGGTCCTGATTGAGAACCTCCAGGACAGCTGCACCCCTGAGATATTAAACCTGCTGGTGGAGAACATCAGTGATAAGATAGAGGAGATAGACTTCTATGTGGAGATGCTTCCTGAGATCCGAGCTGCTGTTGTCACCTTCACCTGTGACGTCGGTAAGGAAATCTCGTACAGCAGCACAACCTAGTATTCCTGGGAATGTTCTCATTTATTCAGGTCATAGTGTATCCAAATAGAGATAACTTCAACTGGACATCAAGGCCACCTTCCTTGTACTAAATATATTGTCCAGTAATGCCTTCAGCGTCTCACCTTACTCATGTCCAGCTCTCACCTCTCTAGTAAGTTCCAGAAACTAATAGGCAGAGAACAGAGGGCAGGTTAGACTTAGATCGGTGAATTGAAATTATATTCCCATTCACTGATCGGGAAAGGGAAGGGGGGGGAACGGCAGGAAGCGGGAGCGCGGCGATCACGCGCCTCAGGCAGCGGCAGCACAGTTTATCTGGACAGATATATCTGTCCAGATAGACTGAAGTGGTTAAAGGAAACCAGAGCTGGTGTAAAGTTAACATTTTATACCTGGGGCTTCCTCCAGCCCCATACGCACAGATCACTCCCACGCCGCCGCCCTCAGTCTTCCCGCAGCTCCGATATCGGTCCTGTCACTTCAGCCAGTTGGGGCCAGTCTACGCAGCTGCTGGAGAGATACGCAAAGAGTGCACTTCTCCTGCGTCAGATTGGCTCCGACTGACGTAAGTGACGGGACCCGGTACCGAAGCTGCGGGAAGGCTGAGGACGGCGGCGTGGGAGTGATCGGAGCGGATGGGGCTGGAGGAAGCCCCAGATATGTATAAAACGTTTTTTTTTTACTTTCCTTCCTCATATCAATTCCATTCTTAGCTTATTAGGTGCAAATCAGTAAAGTGTGCACCTTGTTTGTTACTACATGATTCAGAGACTTTCCCTGCTGTAGTCTATGATCTATGAGTAACAAGCATCCTCAGAATTTGCCCTATAGTGTGAGAGAGACTACAGTATGTGTGAGGCCTATGGGGGCTGTGGAGAGAGGGGGAACTAGGAAACATTGGCTACATGTTCTCAGGTCCAAAGTGGTGCATGAAGTGAGGATATGGTCACCATAGGGAAGATGGCTGAATGTAGAGAGAGGCTCATCAGACAAGCTGTCACCTCCAATGTTCTCGTTTTATATTGTAGTCAATAAAACTCTGAAAAATGTTCTTTTTCTAGATGTTCCAGGTTTCATCAAAGCTTTCTCCAGCAGCATCAGAGTCAGACATCACAAACTAACAGTGAAGGCCATAGAAGCATCCAGAAGTGTCAGAGCGGAGCACCTACCAGAGGACACATCTGAGGAACACCTCAAAGCTTACATGGAGAGCACCATACAAGGAAGAGGAGGAGTAGAGGAAGTGGTGATAATGCCGGAAGAAAGGGCAGCTCTGGTCACGTTTGACAATATGGGAGGTATGTCTGTGTGTGACCTGTGACAGTCCAGGAGATAATGAATTCTTTGTCTACACGTATTATGGTGGAATCGTCTTCCTTCATCTAGAGCTGGGAGAGCCACATGGCGTTTTACTTTGGGCAAGTATCTTCTCCTTACGTCGGGTACAGAAAATAAATAAAACAAGAAATATGTTCCTCTGTTCTATAGAAGTGGAGGAGAGTGCGAAGTTACCCTGTAATACAGACATTTCCCAATGACGGGAAGCTCGTGGCAGCTTATTAGGGCTTCATACAGTGTCTTTGTGGACTTCATACAAACTTAGTTTAAATGTAATTTTATGGCACAAGAAAAGTTGTACAGTAGGTGTGACTTTCACATCTATGAAGTGGTAAATGACAAAGTCTATCCATTTCCATATACTGTTTGTGCCTGAGAAGTGGGCTTTATAACTTAAAGAAATGAAGAATCAAAACCAACACAACAGTACACAGGAGAAAAAGTCTTGTTTTATCAGGCTTATTACTACAGTGGAGGAAATAATTATTTGACCCCTCACTGATTTTCTAAGTTTGTCCAATGACAAAGAAATGAAAAGTCTCAGAACAGTATCATTTCAATGGTAGGTTTATTTTAACAGTGGCAGATAGCACATCAAAAGGAATATCGAAAAAATAACCTTAAATAAAAGATAGCAACTGATTTGCATTTCATTGAGTGAAATAAGTTTTTGAACCCTCTAACAATAAAAGACTTAATACTTAGTGGAAAAACCCTTGTTTGCAAGCACAGAGGTCAAACGTTTCTTGTAATTGATGACCAAGTTTGCACACATTTTAGGATGAATGTTGGTCCACTCCTCTTTGCAGATCCTAAAATGTGTGCAAACTTGGTCATCAATTACAAGAAACGTTTGACCTCTGTGCTTGCAAACAAGGGTTTTTCCACTAAGTATTAAGTCTTTTATTGTTAGAGGGTTCAAAAACTTATTTCACTCAATGAAATGCAAATCAGTTGCTATCTTTTATTTAAGGTTATTTTTTCGATTTTCCTTTTGATGTGCTATCTGCCACTGTTAAAATAAACCTACTATTGAAATGATACTGTTCTGAGACTTTTTATTTATTTGTCATTGGACAAACTTACAAAATCAGTGAGGGGTCAAATAATTATTTCCTCCACTGTATAACTAAATGGTGAAATAATGCAAGATACAGTATGAGGGAAGAAAACCTGTCCCACCAGGCTTACAATGTAAGAGGTGGGGAACACAGGATACAGTAGGAGGGAAGAGGACCTGTTCCATCAGGCTTACAATCTAAGAGGTGGGGGAACACAGGATACAGTAGGAGGGAATAGGGCCTGACCCTTCAGGCTTACAATCTAAAGATCCATACACACATCCAATTTTTATCTGCAGATGACTGTCCAGTTTTACCACCACCGGTAGTATGAGGGCTAACATATTTTAACTAAAGCTGGGTACGCACAAGTATTTCAAGAATGAAAGATCAAAGATAACCTGCAGATAATCTTTGTAAAAAAGAGTTCACAAAAGACCTCAAAAGATAGCTACGAAAGCTATTTGTCTCTCAATCTTTGAGATCCATCCCGGTGGATCTAATCTGCAGATGACTGTCCATTAAACAGGGTGTGTATGAGATCTCCAGATATTTCTTAACTTTTGTGTGCACACGCATGGGTGAAAAAGAAACTCCTGTGCGTACCCAGCTTAAGAAGTGGAGGAACGCAGGATACAATAGGAGGGGGAAAAGGACCTGTCTCTTTAGGTCGGTGGAGATTTTAAACTAGTACCTTTTGGGAGGAGGGAGGTTGTAGAGAGCACAGCTAGACAAGACAGAGTGGATAGACGATGAAAGTCTGAAATTATGAGTGTAGGAGAAGGAAGTCGGGTTAGCACTCATTTAATTTATTTTTTTGTTCAGTCAAATGTTATTAAAAGAGTAAAATATGGTGGTAAAACATAACATACATGCTAGCCAATGCAAGAAGCTACACAACACTGACTTTCTATGGAGAAATGAAGTCTATGATACTGGGGCACTGAGACATAGATGTGTGATGGTGATAAGTGAATGGTACATTTGGAGGGGTTTAGAAGGGACGGATTGGACAGACTGGACATCACTGCATAATAAAATGCATGTTCACATTGTGTGTCATCATCCTACAGCCACTACTTCTTTCCTTCTCTTCCAGCTGTACGGACAGTTCTGAAGATGGAGCATGTGTTTGGCAAGACCAGGATATCGGTGTTTCCATACTACCCACTGCTGGGTGTAACACTCTATGGAAGAAGAGGACCGTGTATAGAAATACCTAAACCCATAGAGTTCCCAATCAGTCCATACATACTGGAATACATCATGAATGATGGTGACCTAAAGCTCAGCATGGAAGAGAAGATGAAGAGTAAACACTGTGAGATCATCTGGCCAGATCTAGGAAGCCAGAATCCAGTCCTCAAACTCGTCTTTCCTCCTGCCTTGTCTACCCAACTCAGGACCATGACAAAGGTTCTTCTGCATTGGAATGAAGAGGCTTATAGCGCGTTTTCACCACTCATATCACAATTTAAAGCCATAGAATGTAAAATGCATCAGTTGGCATGGGAAGTCATTAGAGACCAGACCAAGAGCCCTCCGTATAATAGAGTGCTGGTCAAGCCTGATTTTTCTGCAGAGAAGGTTTTCCTGGTTGGTCTTTCCAAGGATGTTTCTGAGCTTTATGCAACTTTCAGAAAACTGGTGGAAGAAACCTCAAGACAAATAGAAAGAAAGACTCAAAGCGTGACAGAGGATATAGCCATGTCCTCAGCTCTCTTTCAGATGATGTGCAATAAAGGGCTGAAGCGAAAAATCCAGGAACAAGTCCCAGAGCTGAAGATTGACTATGATTTACCCACAAAGAAAGCTCGGTTCTCTGGACTAAGAGATGAGGTTCTCACTGCCAAATGTGAGATACTCAGCATCAAGCAGCAACTGAAATCTAAATCCATCTGGATAAATCGGCACCTCATCGAGTTCCTAATGAGCACTGATAATGAAGAGCTCTCGGAGCAGATATTTTTACATAACAATATTAATGCACTGATGGAAACTGAGGATAACTCTGTTAAACTAACAGCTTACACTAAAGAAGACTTAACAGAGGCTGAGAAACAAATACGCCAAAAACTTTCCTGTAGACTAACTCATGTTGACAACAAGAGACTCTTGAGGTGTCCCGAATGGGAAAGTCTTCACTCATATTTGCTTGAAGCATTTAATGTAGAGAAATGCTCAGTTCTGATCCTGGAATGTCCTCCTGGAGCACCTGATGATGTGGTTATTGCCGGTCTGTCTTCAGTCGTACAAGACTGTTACCAACAAGTCAATGACTTTATGGAGAGAAATGCCACAATAGAAAGAGAGATTCCCGTTACGTCAACGGCAGTGATGCAGTTCATCCAGGAGGAAAGGAGGGAGATGTGGAAGAAGTTACAAGATGATGTTATTGTGATAAAGAACCAGAACAGCATATGCTTGTCAGGTCCAAGAATGCAGGTCCAAGAGGCCTCATCTCTCCTTCAAAGCATGATCTCCTCCCTTCACTACGATACTCTTCATGTCGATAAACCAGGAGTCAGACACTTTTGTAGAAAAAATGAAGACATTTTTGTTGCTGCTGCAAAGGCAAAATTCAGTTGTGTGATATGCTTAGAGGTTGAAAGAGACAATGATCTGTTAAATAGACCAAGATTCCAAATTAATCTTCCAAACAGAATAACCATAGCTGTATATAAGGAAGACTTGTGTCGTCACCGTGTAGATGTTGTTGTCAATGCCGCCAACGAAGATCTGGATCATATTGGGGGTTTGGCAAGAGCTATTGTGCAGGCAGCAGGACAAAAACTGAAAGATGACTGTGACTGTATAATCAAGAGGGACGGTAGATTGTCCTCTGGCGACGCAGTAATTACCGATGCAGGTAACTTGCCATGCAAGCAGGTCATACATACAGTTGGTCCTCGATGGAATTCAACGTCAACTGTTGAATGTGAACTCCTTCTAAGAAAAGCCATCACTAACAGTTTACAGCTGGCTGCGGCCAAAGGTCACACTTCAATAGCAATTCCAGCCGTCAGCTCTGGTGTTTTTGGATTTCCTCTGAAATCATGCCTTGAAAATATAGTGGAAGCCATTCGGGAGTATGCTGAAACGCAGGGAGGGAAAAGCACCTTGCAGAGAATACATCTAGTGGACTCCAAAGAGGAAACAGTCAACATGTTCTGTGAAGTTTCAAAAGCCAAATTTGGTCATCAAAATAACAAAGAGGCCTCGGCAACACCGGCACCCCAGCCTGGCATAGAAGAAGCAGAAAGTGTACAAGTCATGAGTGGTGATGCCAATACTCTGAGAACCAAGGAAGGGCTGATCATCAGATTGGTCCAGAAGAACATTGAAGACTGTACGGTATGTAGATCCCCTACCACCAGCAAAATATGATATGCAGAAAGATTTACGCTCTCACGGGATGTGTTCTTATGTGCATAGATGTCCAGCTCTTTGTTGGAGTCACCGCTATGCTCTTCCACATACATTCATATTATTTTCAGTATATCTTCAATTTTTTTCCCTTGGGTCACCTTATGTAAACCACATTCCAAATTATTATGCAAATTGAATTTAAATGTGATAAAGATTCAAAGGAATCTGAAGTGAAAATAAACTTATGATATGATGAGTGTAGCATGTGTAGTGCAACTAATAGAACATTCGTTTCAAAGAAAAAAGTCTCATATTGTTTACAGTGCAGAAAGAGTTAAGAAACTTCAGTTGTTATCTATGCAAAAGAGCTTCTCTGAGCTTTGCAACCCAACTTGGGTCAAAGACCAGTTCTATTTTCTGAAGCACTTATATATCAAAGAAACAATGAGAGGCAGCTTTAAGGGAATCTAAACTGAGAGGGATATGGATGTTTCCTTTTAAACAATACCAGTTGCCCGACAGTCCTGCTGATCTCTTTGGCTGCAGTAGTGTCTGAATCACACCTGAAACAAGCATGCAGCTAATCCAGTCTGACTATAGTCAGAGCACCTGATCTGCATGCTTGTTCAGGGGCTGTGGCTGAAAGTATTAGAGACACAGGATCTGCAGGAGTGCCACGCAACTGGTATTATTTTAAAAAGAGAAATTCATATCCTTCTCAGTTTAGGTTCCCTTTCAGATACGCTTTTACTGCAGGGGAGTTCAAAGGGTCATTAGCTCTGCTCTGTTTCATAGTTTAAATACAGAGTGTTGTTTGTAATTGCAAATATGACAGAATGATATAAAAAAAAAAAAAAAGCTATATAACTGAAAATAAAAACATGAGACTCTTTTCTTTGCTACTAATGTTCTATTCATTATTTGTATTACAAATACAATTCATTATATCATGATTCTTTTTTCGCTTCAGTGTCATTTTAAATATTTTGTTTTCTAATGAAGCTTACGGAATGTATCTGTTTTCACACATGTCTTTCTTGGGCCAAGGAAAGAACATGCTATCAGGGCCGGCGCTACCATAGAGGCAAAGGGGGCAATCGCCCCCGGGCCCCAGAGCATGTAAGGGGCCCCATTAACTGTTGCTTCCTGGTGCCTCTGCAGAGTGTTTGGCAGAGCAGCGTATCACCTGTGCTGGAGGGCATCTGATACACTACACTGCCAAAGACTCTGCAGGGGCCCAAGGGAGCACAGGAAAGCTGGTAGATGATTGGGAGGGTCCACAGCCGGCTCAGGGGCCAGGAAGGAAATTTGGCTGCAACAAAGAACCCCTAATGCCGCTTTTTGGTTGAGGGGTGTCTGTTGGGGGGCCCCTGGGCTAATTGTACCCTGGGGCTCCATTGTTAATAGAACCGGCCATGCATGCCATGCTGCATATATCTGTATCCACTTGTAGGGTGACCCCCGATGGCTTGTTCAAAACCGCCTATTAAATGTGTATTACCAGGAGGAGGAGCGCCTTGAGTCTAAATGCTGTTACTATAGTTATTGATAACTGGATAATATTCGTGATTTTGCTCCCGCCAGACAGATGTGATTGTGAACAGTGTAAACCTGAAAGTGGACATGAACTTCGGTGTGATATCCCGAGCCTTGCTGAGCCGGGCCGGCGCCGCTATGCAGCAGCTTCTGACAGATGCCAGTGTCGGGGATCAGGTGACTCTGGGGTCCGTGTATGTCACCAGCGGCTGCAGCCTCAGCTGTAAGGAGGTCTTCCATGTTGTCACTCCTCAGTGGGACAACGGACAAGGGATGTCGGAGAAGGTAACTCACATTATTACTGTGTCTAAAAATTATAATAAATGAGTAAAATGGTAAAATCGTCAGAGGACCACTTACCATCAACATTGTAGAAACTGTCACCTGATGAATCTGGGAGGGCTGATATCTGGAGATTAATAAGGAAATGTATGGAGGGGATAGCCTATGCAGAGCTTTATATGGTAGAGTTAGGAGTTTGGATTGGATCCATTGGGTAATTGTCAGCCTATGGAGAGATTAGCAGAGAGGGGCAGCGTAAGAGGAGCAGGAGAGGTTGGTGAGACGAGCAGCAGAGGTCAGTAGGGACTGGAGAGGTGCCAGTAGGGAGTTACAGTAGTCAAGACGGGAAATGATTAGAGCATGTGTAAGCATTTTAGTAGCCTCTTGTGTAAGACGGGGAATATTTCGGGAGATATTTTTGAGATGGAAATAGCAGGAGGTTGTTAATATGTGATTCAATTGAGAGCTCAGAGTGCAGAGTTACCCGACGACAAAGCGAGCTTTAGGAGTTGAGGTTATTGGGGTAATTCCTACATTAATGGTCACTATAGGTGGAGAACAGAGAGAGAAGGTGGAAATATCAGCGCTGCATAATATGTTGGCGCTTTATAAATACAATAAATAAATAAATCAATATCACAATTTCCATTGTATTCATGTTAAGTCTGAGGAAATGAGCTGACCTGTTTGGAGAGACAGGAGTTATGCTGGGCATAGTTGGTTCGTTTCTCTTTATCAATCGAGCCGATGATGGCTCGATTGATAATTTCCGACAGGTCCGATGACCGCGCGGATCGATTCCCCGCTCGATACCCGCGGGCGGACAATAGCGGAAATCGAGCGGAAGATAAGGAAGCGCCCACGGGGACGAGCGGGAATTGATCCAGGCGCGAGCGGGGACACGGCGGGAGTCGATCCGGCGGCTAATCGAGCCGCAGAAACGAACCGTCTATGCACAGCATTAGACAATCGGGGACTCGAGATTATAGTCTGAAGAGCAAAAATCTATTAACCCTTCGCACACTCGCATGCAAATGTTCAAACAAATGCATTCACAGATTCACTCATCCAGGCACAGCTGTTATCCCTACAGCTAAGCTAAAAGCCGGGGTCTTAGTTCACAGAAGAATGCATTCTTATGCTTAATCACCTATACTGCGCAGAAGTACCCAGGTAAACATAGGTGTCCTAACTCTGGCCCTGTAACATGCATAGTGCAGACATGCAAACACATTCATTGCATCAAACCTATCAATGGA
The DNA here is from genome assembly GCF_040937935.1 of Hyperolius riggenbachi. Lineage (NCBI taxonomy): Eukaryota > Metazoa > Chordata > Amphibia > Anura > Hyperoliidae > Hyperolius > Hyperolius riggenbachi. Next base: position 316,253,537 of record NC_090652.1, read on the forward strand.
TTAGGAGCACACATCCTGACATCCTCTCCTGGGACAGATAGTGCATCTATTTCTATATTTTTTTATTTTAAACTTGTAAATAGTGATAGATGCAAAATGGAAAAAAATGCACCTTTATTTCCAAATAAAATAGTGTCGCCATACATTGTGATAGGGACATAGTTTTAACGGTGTAATAACCGGGACATATGGACAAATACAATACGCGAGTTTTAATTATGGAGGCATGTATTATTTTAAAACTATAATGGCTGAAAACTGAGAAATAATGAATTTTTCCATTTTTTCTTATTCTTCCTGTTAAAATGCATTTACAGTAAAGTGGCTCTTAGCAAAATGTACCCCCCAAAGAAAACCTAATTGGTGGCGGAAAAAACAAGATATAGATCAGTGCATTGTGATAAGTAGTGATAAAGTTATAGGCTAATGAATGGGAGGTGAACATTTCTCACGTGAAACGACGGAACCTGAATGGGTTAATGTCCTAACTAGAGGCGATGTGCCTGGATATATGTATTTTTTTTTTTTTATAGTCTGAAGAGGTCAGATAAGGTGTCAGTACAGAGGTGATGCCTTTTTCTTGCATGCATGCAGGTGTGGTCACTGTGGCAGTGCATTTCTCTTTGGAATTTGAGTATACAATACATCTTCCTAAGTTTAATAGAGTTCTGCTGAGTGCGCTTTATGTCAGAAATCTGTATGAGAAGTTCATATTCCATTGGAATTCCTGATGATGAGACTGAACATGAAGAAAAATGTAAAAAAACTGTCCAAAACACAAACCGAAACTAAGAGAACAATTTATAACTTTGCTCCAATGTCTTTCCTTTGATAATTTGCTTTGGTTTATAGTAAGATTCTCTCGCCTGCTCCCATTTTGTGCATTTCAGATATTTCGAGAATTTATCACCAGCTGTTTGAAGCAGGCAGAGCAGAAAGGTTGGAGGTCCATATCATTCCCGGCTATCGGAACCGGCAATCTCGGCTTCCCCAGGACTTTGGTAGCATCACTCATGGTTGAGGAAGCGTTACAATTCAGCCATGAAAATAAAGTGCAGAATCTTCAGGAGGTCCATCTGGTTCTTCACCCCAGTGATCAGACCACAATCCAGGTAACACCAGCATCTTGTATGCCGGGCACTGCTGGTCCAGCTGACTACACCATGAGAGGTGTCCTATTTCCTCATATTGTCTTCTCCAGCTGGTATACAGCTACAGAATGATCTGGTTCTTCATCTCAATGACCAGGTAACACCAGTATTTTTTATGTAGGACACTGCTGGTCTAGAGGACTCCGCCATGGCCATCTGCCGCGTGACGTGTCTCGTTCCCCCACTGTCCTCTCCAGCTGGTATACAGATATACTGTTCTTATTGAACAGACATTGTAGGATTGTGACTACTTAGATTGCATCATTTCATGTTACTTATGCTATAAACCTTCACTAGTCAAGAATACCTCCCTCACCCATCCCATAAACCTTTTACTCCCAATCCTTAATCTTCTAATCAAAGCTTAGCATTAACCCCAGTCTATTACTAATGCTAAATTAACCCTGTACCAAAAAAGAATCATGGTCCTAAAGGGCCCATACACCTAACGATTTTCCCGCCGATATATACAGCAGTTTCGATCACAGTGATCGAAACGGCTGTGAAATCGCCGCGCACATCACTGACAGAACGATCGCTTTCCGTCCGAAATCGATCGTTCCCATCGACCCATCCGTGCGGAAGATTTTTCTCGATCGCCGGCGGGTCGGGAGTGCGTCGATAGCGGCGTTCGAATGACGCAATACAGCCGGTATACATTACCTGCTCCGCCGGCGCGAGTCCCCGCTGTCACTGCTGTCTTCTCCGCTCTGGTCTGGTCTCTGGCATGCTTCTTTTCTTCCTGCCCGGCAGGAAGTTTAAACAGTAGAGCGCCCTCTACTGTTTAAACTTCCTGCCAGGCAGGAAGAAGTGAAGCATGCCGGAGACCAGACCAGCGCGGAGACGGAGCAGCGGTGTCCAGGGGACTCGCGCCAGCGGAGCAGGTAATGTATGCGGGCGCGGGGGAGCGGCGGCAGCACCACAGATTGTGAATGGCTTCAGGCTGAAATCGATTCACAATCTGTTTGCAGTAAAGGTGGCCATACGATCCCTCTCTGATCATATTCGATCAGAGAGGGATCTATCTGTTGGTCGAATCTGATGGCAAATCGACCAGTGTATGGCCACCTTAAGAAAGACCTGAACTCAGTGGTGATCCTCCTGAGACCCTCCTTCAGGTGCTACATTAGATTTTAATTGGTGTACTAGTGATAATAGTCACCTCTATGTGTGACTGAAATAGTGGCAATCATTCATGAAGGGTTTTCTCCCCACCACTTACACCTCTTTCCAATTGTGACTATCTCTGGATGGTGTGTGGTGCTCGGTGGCATGAGCTTGTAATATATACAGTGCTGAGTAGGAGTATAAAACTTACAGCCGGGCCTGTGGCTCTATATCTACGCCACCACCAAGACCTCAACATAACTCTATCTGAACCGTTCTTTTAACCTTCCAAGACCTACTGGCTTCTGGCATGAGCTGGGATATTGGGGTATGAAAATATCACTCAGATGTATTTTTGTGTGTGTACTGATGGATGCAGTCTTTAAATACAATAGTTTGGGGCCTCCTCACACCCCTGTACTCCAGGCTAGTCCACCTATAACTTATCATCCTAATGGAAAAACATTGTTCTTCTACTCCTCTCTATTCCTCGCTGCTTGATTGATATCTACGTCTGTTATAACATTTCAGGCTTTCTCGGATCACCTTGCACGATACACTGATGGTGTCACCAAGGAGTCCACCAAGACACCAGCAGCTGTGGCAGGTCCAGGTAAGTAAGTCTGTTTCTGTCTTGTACTATCTTTCTATACTAGATCTATTCCAGATATGTTTTATCGTGGAAGCACAAAAGAACATTTCTGAGAGCTTCCAGCGTAACATTTTTGGCACGTCGGATTTCTGAACACAACAGGCTGTATCTGGGACTGCTGTTGATGGAAACTGAGGAGGTTTTCGGTCTACAGAGTACTGTTTATCCCGATAAAACTCTGAAGCACTTGTACCACACAAGTTTACACGTTAAGCTGATATATTCCAAATCTCCTTGCTAAAGATACTTTTATTTCTGTCTTGCAGCTTTTTTTGGGACTGTGACAAGCCCGTCACAAGAGGTCTATGAAATGAAGATTGGAAGTCTCACCTATCAGGTGAAGTCTGGAGACATAACCAAGGAAACCGCCGACGTCATTGTCAACTCCACTAACGCCAAATTCAATCTGCACTCAGGTGAGTCTTATGGGGTCTGTGTGATGAGTTGTCAATAATTGTAACCATCTGCAGGGCGTTGACTGATTATGTTGGGCAAATTAAGCAAATTAAGGCGTGGTTATGATGATGTCACACAATCTGTGACTATGATACCAAAATAATGTAAGATTCCTTATAAGCAGGAGGATTCCCAAATCATGTGATATTTGATAGACAGATATGCCGCTTTGTGAGTTCTTTATCAAACAATTCCCATTATACTGGTACAAATATGAAAGAATGCAAACAAATAAAAAAAAAACAATAATAATTTATTAATACGAGTATATTAATTCAAGAAAAGAATGCAAATCATGTATTCTGCAGATAAAATGTATACAATACTTCCGGTTGTAAGCTTATTTATAAGGTGAATATCAAGAATTTAAAGGGACCCTGCGCAGTGCCTGAAATTAAAAGAGTACACTTACCTGGGGCTTCTTCCAGCTCACCGTAGGCGGCGAGGTCCCCCGGCGTCCTCCTGGCTCCTCTCCTTGTGCCTCCGCCGGCCCCCGTTACCGGCGACACCCGGCCGGGTTGTCGGCCCAGCTCTTCCTGGTTAATGATGCATAGCGTCATCACGCTGGCCGCTTCGCGTCATCACGGCGGCCGGCGTGACAGGTCTGCACATGCACGGAAAACCCACGCATGTGTAAGTGTAATCTTTTAATTTCAGGAACTGCTCGGGGTCCCTTTAACAATAGGGTGCGCTTAATTGAATATTATAACCATATACAGTATGAATGCAAAAATATATTTAATATTTAATAATTAGCAGCATAAAAAATAAGATAAAACAATAAAAAAAAATAAGAGAACAAATTAGCAGGATCCTGCTCCACTCATAACCATTCACACATTCAACTATGCTGCAGCACAGATTGGGGCCCAATTTACAAACTTTAAGGGTATGCAGAATGTCCCCTATCCATACTGAGGTAGATGTAGATCACAAGTGTCTCTGCCCAAAAAACACCCGCTTTGTGTGTAGTTGGAAGTAAGCAGTAGGAATCCTATGAGTTCCGTTTAGTCAAATTAATTGTAATCGTGTTATTAAATCCCTGATTGTGGCGTGAGAGTCTTTACACGCCACGTGTTTGCATGTTTACACTATGCATGTTACAGGGCTAGAGTTAGGACACCTATATTTACCTGGGTACTACTGCGCAGTATAGGTGACTAAGCATAAGAATGCATTCTTCTGTAATCTAAAACCCCGGCTTTTAACTTAGCTGTAGGGATAACAGTTGTGCCTGGATGAGTGAATTTGTGAATTCATTTGTTTGAACATTTGCATGCGAGAGTGCGAGGGGTTAATAGATTTTTGCTGTTTTCGAGCCACACCCCCTTCAGCACCTCCCTTTCCTTAATAACTTATTTAATGTCCTAACTAGAGGCGATGTGCCTGGATATATGTATTTTTTCTTGTTACTGACCCCTGTGGCTAGGGTCTAATCCAGTGCACTCCCTCCTTCCCCTGTATGTGGTTGTCAGCATGCACACAGCTTATGCTAGTGTATGTGCATGGTGCACATGGATACATTACGTTAGCTCCCTTGTGCGATTGGTAAGATGCACTATCTGTCCCAGGAGAGGACGTCAGGATGTGTGCTCCTAATCCATTGATAGGTTTGATGCAATGAATGTGTTTGCATGTTTACACTATGCATGTTACAGGGCTAGAGTTAGGACACCTATGTTTACCTGGGTACTTCCGCGCAGTATAGGTGACTAAGCATAAGAATGCATTCTTCTGTGAACTAAAACCCCGGCTTTTAACTTAGCTGTAGGGATAACAGTTGTGCCTGGATGAGTGAATTTGTGAATTCATTTGTTTGAACATTTGCATGCGAGAGTGCGAAGGGTTAATAGATTTTTGCTGTTTTCTAGCCACACCCCCTTCAGCACCTCCCTTTCCTTAATAACTTATTTAATGTCCTAACTAGAGGCGATGTGCCTGGATATATGTATTTTTTCAGTTTACCATAATCGGGCGTGTCCATTACACCTTTCACTATGAGACACATAAAGGCAATATGGCTGACCTAGCTTGTATCTGTAATCCCACATAACAGTACATTCTATAACCAGTATTCAGCTTCATACAATCTGACTAATCTAACCTGTGCCGCAAGATTTAACTAGAAAGATAGGAAAACATGCAATGGAAAAACTATATTAAAGGGACACGCTCAAATGACATGTTTTTTTCAATTGAGATAGGAAATGTTTGGGAAGTGCTGCTATGTGTTGGTGTATACATCTGAATCCTTATCTCTCTGTTTACTGTTATCTAATCCCTTTCACGCTTTTTTCTGGCAGCAGTCTGCTAAAATTCTGAGGGCAGACTCGGCCATGAGGGGAGGGGGAATTCCCTTCACAGTGCATCTGTTAACCCTGTGTGTGTAGAGAGCTCAGTCAGAGACAGGGAGAGCTTTCTCTCACAGAGAGCAGAAGAAATGTATCTTATGTTCAACGTAAACATCTGTAATTGTGTGTGTGAAACCTGATATATGAAAACATAAGAGTGTCAGGTAATCTGCTTCAATATTACACTGCTCTTAGCATGTCAGGTTGCAGAGATTCTTACAGATTCACCTCTGCTGCAAATGAGACATTCCAAACGTAGCTAAAATCTATACACAATGAATTACAGCTTTTGCCTCTGATATTTAACATGAAAAGTAGGAAAATGTTTACACAGCTACTTAGACATTATTTGTACATCGTCATTTTAGAACACATGGTTTGATAGAGTTCCTTTAAATGACCTGGCCTGCTTTTTGAGGAATTCCTCACCCCAATATCAAACTCCTCAATTAAAGGGAACCAGAGACGAATGGCCAGCTAAAATAGAAAAAGATTTTATACATACCTGGGGCTTCTTCCAGCCCCATAAGCCTGTATCGCTCCCACACCGCCATCCTCCGCTTCTTGGATCCGCCAGTCCCGGGCCCGTCACTTCCGGCGGACGCGGCCAATTGTCCGCATCACAGGGGCTCCCTCCATACCCGTACGCATGCGGCTGCGCAGTAGGCAGCCACATGCGTAACTGTACGGAGAGAGCACCCTGTGATGCGGAGTATTGGCCGCGTCCACCGGCCGACTGGCGGTAATGACGGGACCCGGTATCGGCGGATCCAGGCAGCGGAGGACGGCGGCGTGGGAGCGATCCGTGCGTATGGGGCTGGAGGAAGCCCCTGGTATGTATACTTCATCCTCTCTGGTTCCCTTTAAAGAGAACCAGAGATGAAGCACCTTCTTGTATTTTACCTTATAAATCAGCAGGAACATGACAGTAAACACCTAATCTGCTCTTTGTTTCATTGTTCTCTGTGTAATCTGACTGTTATCACCTCTGATAAGAATCCCCGACTGAGCACTCAGTCTAGCTTTGCAACGGAAAGATTATAGCTAAGTCTGTCTTCTGTGGTGTTATTTCAAGCCCAAGCCTGCCCCCTTGTGGCTCTGCTATAATGACTCAGCAATAATCATTCCCAGCGAAGCCAGATTTAATTGCTCAGTCTGGGATTCTTGTGACTGCTGATAACAGACACTTTTAGCAGTGAGGAGGAAACAGAGAGCATGGTAGGTGTTTTCTCTAATGTTCTTACTGATATACATGGTAAAATACACAAAGGTGCTTCGTCTCTGGTTCCCTTTAAGTCACGGGCTGGGAATCTTGGTCTTACTTATTAATAATAAAAATATCTAAAAATGACTATATTCTCAAATCGAGGAATATTTCTAATTTGCAACGTCAGAGAACACCCATCGGAGAATGAGGATGTGTAAAAGTATCTAATTAACCAAGATTTAAGCGATAACTTATTTGGGATTAATGCAATTAAAATTGATATTTACCAAGCATATGGTTGTGTTGAATTCCTCCAGGCCTTGGTCAGTCTCCCAGATAGGTGTCTCTTTGGGTGCCTTTCTTTTGGTTTCTCCTTTTCTGATGACTAGGCCCTCTTGTTTTATGCCCCACCATTATCTATAAACCTGCCTTAAGGATTAGACCTTCAACCAATCGGCGATCAAATATGTGTTCCTTCAAAGTAAACTTTAACTTAGGAAAGAGAGAAAAAAAATGGATTCCCATTTTTTTTTCTTTCTGGATGTATAGTATTCTCAATCAGGTGGCACTATTGGATCATATTTAACCTCCCTGGCGTTTTGATTCCGTGCGGCGCACGGCCGTGGGAGGGTTTTTTTTACCTAATTTTTTTTCCCCCATTTAGCTAGCCTATCGCTAGCTGCATGATTCCCCCCCTCCCTGCTGCGTCCCTCCCACCCTTCTGATCGCCGCCGGTTTGAATACCTATCAGGAAATCCTGTTCTGAATGGGATTTCCTGAGGGCTTCCCCCGTCGCCATGGTGATGAACGGAATGACGTCATCGACGTCGTGACGTCACAGGGAGTCCCGATCCACCCCGTAGCGCAGCCTGGCGGTGACTGGCAGGCTGTGCAAGGGGTCTGCGGGGGGGGGGCCTCTTTTGCGCCGGGTAGCGGCGGATCGGGTAGGACACGCAGCTAGCAAAGTGCTAGCTGCGTGTATAAAAAAAAAAATTATGCAAATCGGCCCAGCAGGGCCTGAGCAATCCACCGCGGCGTTACTGGACGAGCTGAGCTCGTCCGTAACGCCCAGGTGGTTAAAATAAAATTTGAACTATGCCTCACTAGTTTGATAAGAATATGCAATATTGACTTCTGCTTCATGAAGGAACAATGAATAAACCCCAAGTAAATAAAATGTATTTGGGAATACACACAGCTGATCAGAATTAGTTACAGACACTGTTGTCCTTCTTCCTTGGGACTTTTGCAATATCTACTTAGAGCTTTATAATTAAATCTTAGCAAGACTTCCAAGCTTTTAGAAAGAAGAAGTTAAAGAGACTCTGTAACATGAAAAAGATCCCCTGGGGGGTACTCACCTCGGGTGGGGGAAGCCTCCGGATCCTGATGAGGCTTCCCACGCCATCCTCTGTCCCACGGGGGTCTCGCTGCAGCCCTCCGAACAGCCAGCGACAGACCCGACTGTAATTTCAATATTTACCTTTGCTGGCTCCAGCGGGGGCGCTGTGGCTGCTTTCCTCTTCGAACTACACGGAAATACCCGATCTCAGTCGGGTCCGCTCTACTGCGCAGGCGCTGGAAACTTGCGCCTGCGCAGTAGAGCAGACCCGACGGCGATCGGGTATTTCCGTGTAGTTCGGAGCCGACAGCCGTCAGAGCGCCTGCGCAGGAGCCGGGAAGGTAAATATTACGTCACGGCTGCACGGAGGGCTGCAGCGAGACCCCCGTGGGACAGAGGACGGCGTGGGAAGCCTCCTTAGGATCCGGAGGTGAGTACCCCCAGGGGATTTTTTGAGGTTACAGATCCTCTTTAACATTAAACAGCAATTCTCTGGCATAATGCTGACAATACTTTCGGAAATAATATGGTCTGAATCTGCCTATGCGGAATGTAATATCATCCGCTCTCATTATTATGTGAATAACATTAGCTTGTTCTTACCGTGTATAAGTGCATATATACATGCACACACACACCTACCTCCAACAGGCATGTCTCATACAGGCTATCACAATACATCACAGAGTTAAATTCACATAAGAGACAACATTATTTATTTATTTTACGCAGCGCACATATTACGCAGCACTGACCTAATTAATGTCTATCCCACATGAGCGCATTATTGATGATCTGCATTAGATTAAAGAGAATCTGTACTGTGAAAATCTTACATAAATAAACGTACCAGCCTGCTTGTTGTCTTCTAGCCCCCGCTGCTCCCCGCTGCTTTCTCGGTGATAAAATCACTGTTTCATTCATTGTTTTTGTAAACAATGAAGATGGCCGCAAAACAGGATATACGTCATCAGAGCAGGTGCCTGTTTGCAGAGGCTCCTCTTAAGCCTGACTTGACTGCTGGAATGTTACTCCCAGTGTTGCCCTAGCTGCCTGTCTGTGCTTTGAACTGATCTCTCTGCACTCACAGCTGTTTGAAATGTCACAGCTCCATGAGCCTCGCAGACAGGCTGGCTGTGGGCAGAGACCTTGCCTGTGACTCATACACACAGCACACAGGAGAGCATAGGGGGGGCGTGCATAACTTCTCCCTATCACAGCAGAGGCAGCTCCCTCCTCCCTGGGTCGACAAAGCTTGACAAAGAAAAGAAGATTAGATATATTACAGAGACCGTGTAACTAGAAAAGGCTTGATTAATCCAGACCACATTAGAACAGGTATAGGAACTTATAGGATAGAAGAAATAAGGTTGAACATTTTGTTACAGAGTCTCTTTAAGGCCAGTAGCAACTTATGTCTTATGCGTTAGAGTGACACATTTCTCATGAGAGCTCCCTTGTACATATGTCTGGCTGGTGATAATTAATAATGTAATGTAGGTTTTATCGTTCCGTATACAGCAATTAGAATTGGGCACATGCTGATTCATGATCATCTTAATCAAGGTTGTACATACGTCTCTCCAGATAAACTGACTCGATGGAAAGCTGTACTCTGAAAAAACATGTTGCTTCATTCAACATCACACAATAGAACCTGTGAATTCAACTATTTTAAAATTAGAATCAAATGATATAATATTCAGTTAATTAATCTACCAATAATCACACTATTAAAAACTATGGTGAATCATAGAATCTTTTGTTATGACCGAAATTAATTATATGTTTTTATTAACCGATAATCTATATTAATTATCAAGTAGACCCAAGCCCGTTTAAAAACGGGCTCTAGGTCTTTTTCCGGCTGCCGCGGCCACCAGTGCGCCAGCCGCGCGCGCAACCGATGCGTGCAGAGCGCGCACTCGCCCGCCCGCACCCGCCCACCTCGCTCCCTGGTCCCAGCTGTCCGTTACTGCGCACATGCACAGTAACAAAAAACCTGGGACACAGGGACACTTAGGTTTTATTAGGTAGGATCGTTCATTTATTAAAATGCAACAATTGGCAGTAGACCTGAAATCCTGCAGATAACAGCAAAACACCTGTCTGTGGTCCAACGCTGTGTTCACATTGTGCTTACTATTGTTTGTAGGAGTCTCAAAGGCAATATTGAAAGCAGCTGGAAAGGATGTTGCATTATCTGCGGCCACATTGGGTAAGGATCTCCAATAGTTTAATTTTACTTTCTTTGACCAGTGATGCTCTGCACTTCCCTGAGATAATGCTGTGCACCAAAAACATACAGTTAAAAGTCAATTTTGGACAAGCACCATCTATGATTAATTCATATTATAACAGGTCTGTGTTGTAGATCAAATTCTAATTAAGAAGGGAGTGTGCTAATTGGACAGTATAACATCACAAAATAAGAAAAATACATGTGATAATTGTTCCCAATAAAATTTGTTGTTATTTGAGATACAATTGATTGGTTTGGTGCTGTTTATATTGGGCACTTTTTCTTTTTCCTCTTTCACCAAAAACATACATTGAACACGCAATATAGGCAATCCCAGTGTGAGAACCTGAGGAATCGGGACTGAGATGTGGGAGATACCGGCAGGGGCGTAGCAATAGGGGTTGCAGAGGTAGCGACTGCATCGAGGCCCTTGGGCCAGAGGGGCCCTGAAGGGTCCACCCTCTATCACAGTATTAGCTCTCTATTGGTCCTGTGCTCATAATAATCACTTCTATAGATACTTTGAATAGTAGTTATCATTAACAAGCTGTTCTCCATCCCCTTCTTGCACCTCTGACACTGTAGTTGCCATTGGCAGGTTTTGGTGCGCCGTATCAATTGTTATGTACAGAGTGCTTGTTGGGGGGGGGGGGGTCCCATTGTAGAACTTGCATCGGGGCCCACAGCTCCTTAGCTACGCCACTGGGTACCGGCCGGGGCAGAGGAGATTGCATCTCCAATGGCAAGTATGATGAATCTCTATGTTTCCACCAGGTGCCCAACCTCATAACGGCTTCATCACGACCCATCCGGGGAAGCTTAAGCAGTGTAAATTCCTTCTCCATGTGACGGGAGACAAGCAGCAAACACTGATGAAGTATCTCGTCCTGCAGGAGTGTGAGAGGAATGGGGTGTCCTCCGTGGCTTTCCCCGCTATGGGAACAGGTAGGATAGAAACATCTCCAAGAATTATTCTCACGCTTCCTCTTCAGGATTCAATAATTGCATATTTCCGAGACGGAACGGTATAAGTCATATCTGAAATATCTGCTACGATCCTCTGCAGTACTTCCTGTAATAATCATCAGCATCTTGGTGTAGTGCTGTCACAATGACCGCACACAGCTAGGGAAGGTAGAGATATTTTTGAGGTCACAGGGGGACATTTATCAAGAGTTTCTGAGACAAAATATTAGTAGGTTTTTAGAAATCCGTGCAGAACTGTCTCAGACAGCCTAAGAAATCACTAAATAGTGCATGTCCATTCATTACAGGCATTGCGATTGGGTAGAGGACCGCTCGGTCCTTTTCCCCAATCACGGAACACAGAGTCCCGACGGGTAACGGCAGCGGGAGTGGCGCGCACACGTGCGGAGCGGCGGTGGGAGCAAGTGACTTAATAAAACGTCCTGTTGCCGTTAACAGGCTCAAACAGGTCAGTATGCCATTAACTGGTTAAATGGAGCTGGTGGTGGTGGTAGTTAGGGGTGGAGAGACATTACGTAATGGTGGCAGTTGTAGTGGTAGATAGGGGAGCATTATCGGGTGGAGACATTGTTGAGGTCATTGTCTCCTTCAGATGGAGCCCCCCCCCCCCCCCCCCCATTTCACGAACTAGGCCCCACCAGCTTTTGGCTAATTTTGGCTAATCCGCTTTCTGTGTTTCTTATCTGCTATGCCTGAGGTAAGTCCTTTGGGGTTGGGGAGAGAAGGATGAGTACACTCCCGCAGAGAAGATTCTGAGCCCTGCTGAGGTCATGTAGTTGTGATTTCTTGGTGCGTTTTGGAGCATGAAAATAGAAATCTTATAATCTCAAGCATAGCCTGATTGTCTTTCGGAATGAGAGAGAGAGCGGGAGGCTCTGGGGAAAGGTTCATATCCTCAACATATTTCCTGGAAGCACAGGTAGCTCTCTAATCTCATGAGCTGGGGTTTCAGTGTAATTACTGAAGGAACGATATGTTCTGATAACTTCATGGTAACCTCATATAACAGAGTTTCCTGGGGAAAGCCGATGTTTGTAAATACTTGTGTTTTGCTGATGCAGGTGTTGGAGGATTATCTGCCTCGGCGGTGGCGGAGTCCTTCCTAGACGCCATGGTGGACTTCATCAACTCAAAGCCAACCCATTCCCTCCAGACGGTGAAGGTGGTTCTATTCCAGCAGCAGATGCTGAACGATTTCTACACCAGCATGAAGAGGAGGGAGGGGACAGCCTTGCCCGATTCTGCACCCTCCACCTCTCGAGAGACAGGTGAGTTATGGAGATACCAAAATAGACTTAATATTCAGCTCACTTTGCACACACTTTGAATAATTGTCATGCACATAAATAATTTTGGGAACTATCCAGGGGCGTAACTAGGCCCCACCGGGCCCCCCTGCAGAATTTGAGAGCGGCCCCCTCCCCTCCCTGGGGCCCACTCGGGGCCGTTTTGTGGGGGCTGGAGGGGTGGCAGCATGAGGGGAAAGCCTTGGTCACTGTCGGCGGCGCGAGGGGAAGTTCCCCCCCTCTCCCTCACCTCGGGACTCTCCCCTCTGCGCTCCCCTCCAGCTTAAGTTACAGTGTGGGCAGCGGGCAGCGGCGGACAGATACATACCTTCCGTGCGTTCCACCGCATACTCCTCGCTCTAGCGTCTGACGTCACTTCCGGAAGGAGCAGGGGCTGCAGGCCCTATTGTTACGCCAGTGGAACTATCATTCTGCAGGCTTACTGCTTGATCGCTTTTTCTGTTCTAGAGAAAGGGAGCTCAATGGGCACTTGTGTATTACTGAGCTATGCAGGCAGGGCCGGCCTTTGACCTGAGCGACCGGAGCGATCGCTCAGGGCGCCGGCTTCCAGGGGGCGCTCCTGCCACCTGGCTGCATGTGGCTGCTGCGGCCCCGTCTGGGTCCGTCTCGCTCCGCCCCCTGGTGCCGCTGCTGGGGAGCAAACATGCGGCCGCCGTGATGGAGGGGGGAGCCGCGGGGAGGGCAGCCCGACCTCTCCCTCCCTTCCTCTCCGGGCCGCCCTCCGTGCTCCCCCCTCCGATGCAGACTCGGCAAGTTATGCACGGAGAACTCACCTCCCTGGTTCCGATCGCCGGCGCCTCTCACTTCCCGCTGTTCGCCTCTTCTACATTAGTTACTGATACACACTAAACTTCCTGCTAAGCAGGAAGTTTAGTGTGCATCAGCGGCTATGTAGAAGAGGCGAACAGCGGGAAGTGAGAGGCGCCGGCGATCGGAACCAGGGAGGTGAGTACTCTGTGCATAACTTGCCGAGTCTGCATCGGAGGGGGGAGCACGGAGGGCGGCCCGGAGAGGAAGGGAGGGAGAGGTCGGGCTGCCCTCCCCGCGGCTCCACCTCCAGTATGAGGGGGGGGGGGGGCACCTACCTACCTACCTACCTACCTACCTACCTACTCTAATCTATACTGGGGGCAGCTAACTATATAATCTATACTGGGGGGCAGCTACCTATCTAATCTATACTGTGGGCAGCTACCTATCTAACCTATACTTGGGGGGCAACTACCTATCTATACTGGGGGGCAGCTACCTATCTAACCTATACTGGGGGGCAGCTACCTATCTAATCTATACTGGAGGGCAGCTACCTATCTAACCTTTACTGGGGGGCAGCTACCTATCTAATCTATACTGGGGGGCAGCTACCTATCTAACCTATACTGGGGGCAGCTACCTATCTAACCTATACTGGGGGGCAGCTACCTATCTAATCTATACTGGGGGGCAGCTACCTATCTAATCTATACTGGGGGCAGCTACCTATCTAACCTATACTGGGGGCAGCTACCTATCTAACCTATACTGGGGGCAGCTACCTATCTAATCTATACTGGGGGCAGCTACCTATCTAATCTATACTGGGGGCAGCTACCTATCTAATCTATACTGGGGGCAGCTACCTATCTAATCTATACTGGGGAGCAGCTACCTATCTAATCTATACTGGGGGGCAGCTACCTATCTAACCTATACTGGGGGCAGCTACCTATCTAACCTATACTGGGGGCAGCTACCTATCTAATCTATACTGGGGGCAGCTACCTATCTAATCTATACTGGGGGCAGCTAACTATCTAACCTATACTGGGGGCAGCTACCTATCTAACCTATACTGGGGGGCAGATACCTATCTAACCTATACTGGGGGGCAGCTACCTATCGAATCTTTACTGGGGGCAGCTACCTATCTAGCCAATAATGGGGGCAGCTACCTATCTAATCTATACTGGGGGCACCTATCTATCTAACCTATACTGGGGGCAGCTACCTATCTAATCTATACTGGGGGCACCTACCTATCTAATCTATACTGGGGGCACCTACCTATCTAACCTATACTGGGGGCAGCTACCTATCTAACCTATACTGGGGGGCAGCTACCTATCTAACCTATATTGCGGGTACCTACCTATCTAACCTATACTGGGGGCAGCTACCTATCTAATCTATACTGGGGGCAGCTACCTATCTAGCCAATACTGGGGGCACCTACCTATCTAATCTATACTGGGGCAGCTACCTATCTAACCTATACTGGGGGGCAGCTACCTATCTAATCTATACTGGGGGGCAGCTACCTATCTAATCTATACTAGGGGCAGCTACCTATCTAACCTATACTGGGGGCAGCTACCTATCTAACCTATACTGGGGGCAGCTACCTATCTAATCTATACTGGGGGCAGCTAACTATCTAACCTATACTGGGGGGCAGCTACCTATCTAATCTATACTGGGGGCAGCTACCTATCTAACCTATACTTGGGGGGCAACTACCTATCTAACCTATACTGGGGGGCAGGGGCGTAACTAGGCCCCACCGGGCCCCCCTGCAGATTTTCTGAGCGGGCCCCCCCCCCCGGGGCCCGCTCGCGGCCGTTTTGTGGGTGCTGGAGGGGTGGCAGCATGAGGGGAAAGCCTTGCCCACAGTCGGCGGGGAGAGGGGTAGTTCCCCCCCTCTCCCTCACCTCGGGGCTCTCCCCTCTGCGCTCCCCTCCAGCTCGTAAGTGTCTGTGGGGCTGTGGTGGGCAGCGAGCGGCGGGCAGATAGGCGGCAGGGCCTATTCCTACGCCCCTGCTGGGGGGGCAGCTACCTATCTATACTGGGGGGCAGCTACCTATCTAACCTATACTGGGGGGCAGCTACCTATCTAATCTATACTGGAGGGCAGCTACCTATCTAACCTATACTGGGGGGCAGCTACCTATCTAATCTATACTGGGGGGCAGCTACCTATCTAACCTATACTGGGGGCAGCTACCTATCTAACCTATACTGGGGGGCAGCTACCTATCTAATCTATACTGGGGGGCAGCTACCTATCTAATCTATACTGGGGGCAGCTACCTATCTAACCTATACTGGGGGCAGCTACCTATCTAACCTATACTGGGGGCAGCTACCTATCTAATCTATACTGGGGGCAGCTACCTATCTAATCTATACTGGGGGCAGCTACCTATCTAATCTATACTGGGGAGCAGCTACCTATCTAATCTATACTGGGGGGCAGCTACCTATCTAATCTATACTGGGGGGCAGCTACCTATCTAACCTATACTGGGGGGCAGATACCTATCTAACCTATACTGGGGGGCAGCTACCTATCTAATCTATACTGGGGGCAGCTACCTATCTAATCTATACTGGGGAGCAGCTACCTATCTAATCTATACTGGGGAGCAGCTACCTATCTAATCTATACTGGGGGGCAGCTACCTATCTAATCTATACTGGGGGGCAGCTACCTATCTAACCTATACTGGGGGCAGCTACCTATCTAACCTATACTGGGGGCAGCTACCTATCTAATCTATACTGGGGGCAGCTACCTATCTAACCTATACTGGGGGCAGCTACCTATCTAATCTATACTGGGGGCAGCTAACTATCTAATCTATACTGGAGGGCAGCTACCTATCTAACCTATACTGGGGGGCAGCTACCTATCTAATCTATACTGGGGGGCAGCTACCTATCTAACCTATACTGGGGGCAGCTACCTATCTAACCTATACTGGGGGGCAGCTACCTATCTAATCTATACTGGGGGGCAGCTACATATCTAATCTATACTGGGGGCAGCTACCTATCTAACCTATACTGGGGGCAGCTACCTATCTAACCTATACTGGGGGCAGCTACCTATCTAATCTATACTGGGGGCAGCTACCTATCTAATCTATACTGGGGGCAGCTACCTATCTAATCTATACTGGGGAGCAGCTACCTATCTAATCTATACTGGGGGGCAGCTACCTATCTAATCTATACTGGGGGGCAGCTACCTATCTAACCTATACTGGGGGGCAGATACCTATCTAACCTATACTGGGGGGCAGCTACCTATCTAATCTATACTGGGGGGCAGCTACCTATCTAACCCTTTACTGGGGGCAGCTACCTATCTTATCTATACTGGGGGCAGCTACCTATCTAATCTATACTGGGGGGCAGCTACCTATCTAATCTATACTGGGGGGCAGCTACCTATCTAATCTATACTGGGGGGCAGCTACCTATCTAATCTATACTGGGGGGCAGCTACCTATCTAACCTATACTGGGGGCAGCTACCTATCTAACCTATACTGGGGGCAGCTACCTATCTAACCTATACTGGGGGCATTTACCTATCTAACCTATACTGGGGGCAGCTACTTATCTAATCTATACTGGGGGCAGCTACCTATCTAATCTATACTGGGGGCAGCTACCTATCTAACCTATACTGGGGGCAGCTACCTATCTAACCTATACTGGGGGCAGCTACCTATCTAACCTATACTGGGGGCAGCTACCTATCTAATCTATACTGGGGGCAGCTACCTATCTAATCTATACTGGGGGGCAGCTACCTATCTAATCTATACTGGGGGCAGCTACCTATCTAATCTATACTGGGGGGCAGCTACCTATCTAACCTATACTGGGGGCAGCTACCTATCTGACCTATACTGGGGGCATTTACCTATCTAACCTATACTGGGGGCAGCTACTTATCTAATCTATACTGGGGGCAGCTACCTATCTAATCTATACTGGGGGCAGCTACCTATCTAACCTATACTGGGGGCAGCTACCTATCTAACCTATACTGGGGGCAGATACCTATCTAACCTATACTGGGGGGCAGATACCTATCTAACCTATACTGGGGGGCAGCTACCTATCGAATCTTTACTGGGGGCAGCTACCTATCTAGCCAATACTGGGGGCAGCTACCTATCTAATCTATACTGGGGGCACCTATCTATCTAACCTATACTGGGGGCAGCTACCTATCTAATCTATACTGGGGGCAGCTACCTATCTTATCTATACTGGGGGCAGCTACCTATCTAACCTATACTGGGGGCAGCTACCTATCTAACCTATACTGGGGGCAGATACCTATCTAACCTATACTGGGGGGCAGATACCTATCTAACCTATACTGGGGGGCAGCTACCTATCGAATCTTTACTGGGGGCAGCTACCTATCTAGCCAATACTGGGGGCAGCTACCTATCTAATCTATACTGGGGGCACCTATCTATCTAACCTATACTGGGGGCAGCTACCTATCTAATCTATACTGGGGGCACCTACCTATCTAATCTATACTGGGGGCACCTACCTATCTAACCTATACTGGGGGCAGCTACCTATCTAACCTATACTGGGGGGCAGCTACCTATCTAACCTATATTGCGGGTACCTACCTATCTAACCTATACTGGGGGCAGCTACCTATCTAATCTATACTGGGGGCAGCTACCTATCTAGCCAATACTGGGGGCACCTACCTATCTAATCTATACTGGGGCAGCTACCTATCTAATCTATACTGGGGGCAGCTACCTATCTAACCTATATTGCGGGTACCTACCTATCTAACCTATACTGGGGCAGTTACCTATCTAACCTATATTGCAGGTACCTACCTATCTAACCTATACACTGGGGGCACCTACCTATCTAACCTGTACTGGGGGCACCTACCTATCTAACCTATAGCTGGGACAAATGCCTACCTAACCTATACTGGGGCAAGTATACTGGCTACCTATACTGTGGGCACCTACCTGGCTAACCTACTGTATACTGGTGGGATCTATAGCTGGCTACCTTTACTGGGTAACCTATGCCTGGCTACCTATACTGGGGGGACTCACCTCCCTGGTTCCGATCGCCGGCGCCTCTCACTTCCCGCTGTTCGCCTCTTCTACATTAGTTACTGATACACACTAAGCAGGAAGTTTAGTGTGCATCAGCGGCTATGTAGAAGAGGCGAACAGCGGGAAGTGAGAGGCGCCGGCGATCGGAACCAGGGAGGTGAGTACTCTGTGCATAACTTGCCGAGTCTGCATCGGAGGGGGGAGCACGGAGGGCGGCCCGGAGAGGAAGGGAGGGAGAGGTCGGGCTGCCCTCCCCGCGGCTCCACCTCCAGTATGAGGGGGGGGGGCACCTACCTACCTACCTACTCTAATCTATACTGGGGGCAGCTAACTATCTAACCTATACTGGGGGCAGCTAACTATCTAACCTATACTGGGGGGCAGCTACCTATCTAATCTATACTGGGGGGCAGCTACCTATCTAACCTATACTGGGGGCAGCTACCTATCTAATCTATACTGGGGGCAGCTACCTATCTAATCTATACTGGGGGGCAGCTACCTATCTAATCTATACTGGGGGGCAGCTACCTATCTAATCTATACTGGGGGGCAGCTACCTATCTAACCTATACTGGGGGCAGCTACCTATCTAACCTATACTGGGGGCAGCTACCTATCTAACCTATACTGGGGGCAGCTACCTATCTAACCTATACTGGGGGCATTTACCTATCTAACCTATACTGGGGGCAGCTACTTATCTAATCTATACTGGGGGCAGCTACCTATCTAATCTATACTGGGGGCAGCTACCTATCTAACCTATACTGGGGGCAGCTACCTATCTAACCTATACTGGGGGCAGCTACCTATCTAACCTATACTGGGGGCAGCTACCTATCTAATCTATACTGGGGGCAGCTACCTATCTAATCTATACTGGGGGGCAGCTACCTATCTAATCTATACTCGGGGGCAGCTACCTATCTAATCTATACTGGGGGGCAGCTACCTATCTAACCTATACTGGGGGCAGCTACCTATCTGACCTATACTGGGGGCATTTACCTATCTAACCTATACTGGGGGCAGCTACTTATCTAATCTATACTGGGGGCAGCTACCTATCTAATCTATACTGGGGGCAGCTACCTATCTAACCTATACTGGGGGCAGCTACCTATCTAACCTATACTGGGGGCAGATACCTATCTAACCTATACTGGGGGGCAGATACCTATCTAACCTATACTGGGGGGCAGCTACCTATCGAATCTTTACTGGGGGCAGCTACCTATCTAGCCAATACTGGGGGCAGCTACCTATCTAATCTATACTGGGGGCACCTATCTATCTAACCTATACTGGGGGCAGCTACCTATCTAATCTATACTGGGGGCACCTACCTATCTAATCTATACTGGGGGCACCTACCTATCTAACCTATACTGGGGGCAGCTACCTATCTAACCTATACTGGGGGGCAGCTACCTATCTAACCTATATTGCGGGTACCTACCTATCTAACCTATACTGGGGGCAGCTACCTATCTAATCTATACTGGGGGCAGCTACCTATCTAGCCAATACTGGGGGCACCTACCTATCTAATCTATACTGGGGCAGCTACCTATCTAATCTATACTGGGGGCAGCTACCTATCTAACCTATATTGCGGGTACCTACCTATCTAACCTATACTGGGGCAGTTACCTATCTAACCTATATTGCAGGTACCTACCTATCTAACCTATACACTGGGGGCACCTACCTATCTAACCTGTACTGGGGGCACCTACCTATCTAACCTATAGCTGGGACAAATGCCTACCTAACCTATACTGGGGCAAGTATACTGGCTACCTATACTGTGGGCACCTACCTGGCTAACCTACTGTATACTGGTGGGATCTATAGCTGGCTCCCTTTACTGGGTAACCTATGCCTGGCTACCTATACTGGGGGGACTCACCTCCCTGGTTCCGATCGCCGGCGCCTCTCACTTCCCGCTGTTCGCCTCTTCTACATTAGTTACTGATACACACTAAGCAGGAAGTTTAGTGTGCATCAGCGGCTATGTAGAAGAGGCGAACAGCGGGAAGTGAGAGGCGCCGGCGATCGGAACCAGGCAGGTGAGTACTCTGTGCATAACTTGCCGAGTCTGCATCGGAGGGGGGAGCACGGAGGGCGGCCCGGAGAGGAAGGGAGGGAGAGGTCGGGCTGCCCTCCCCGCGGCTCCACCTCCAGTATGAGGGGGGGGGGCACCTACCTACCTACCTACCTACTCTAATCTATACTGGGGGCAGCTAACTATCTAACCTATACTGGGGGCAGCTAACTATCTAACCTATACTGGGGGGCAGCTACCTATCTAATCTATACTGGGGGGCAGCTACCTATCTAACCTATACTGGGGGCAGCTACCTATCTAATCTATACTGGGGGCAGCTACCTATCTAATCTATACTGGGGGGCAGCTACCTATCTAATCTATACTGGGGGGCAGCTACCTATCTAATCTATACTGGGGGGCAGCTACCTATCTAACCTATACTGGGGGCAGCTACCTATCTAACCTATACTGGGGGCATTTACCTATCTAACCTATACTGGGGGCAGCTACTTATCTAATCTATACTGGGGGCAGCTACCTATCTAATCTATACTGGGGGCAGCTACCTATCTAACCTATACTGGGGGCAGCTACCTATCTAACCTATACTGGGGGCAGCTACCTATCTAACCTATACTGGGGGCAGCTACCTATCTAATCTATACTGGGGGCAGCTACCTATCTAATCTATACTGGGGGGCAGCTACCTATCTAATCTATACTGGGGGGCAGCTACCTATCTAATCTATACTGGGGGGCAGCTACCTATCTAACCTATACTGGGGGCAGCTACCTATCTGACCTATACTGGGGGCATTTACCTATCTAACCTATACTGGGGGCAGCTACTTATCTAATCTATACTGGGGGCAGCTACCTATCTAATCTATACTGGGGGCAGCTACTTATCTAACCTATACTGGGGGCAGCTACCTATCTGACCTATACTGGGGGCATTTACCTATCTAACCTATACTGGGGGCAGCTACTTATCTAATCTATACTGGGGGCAGCTACCTATCTAATCTATACTGGGGGCAGCTACCTATCTAACCTATACTGGGGGCAGCTACCTATCTAACCTATACTGGGGGCAGATACCTATCTAACCTATACTGGGGGGCAGATACCTATCTAACCTATACTGGGGGGCAGCTACCTATCGAATCTTTACTGGGGGCAGCTACCTATCTAGCCAATACTGGGGGCAGCTACCTATCTAATCTATACTGGGGGCACCTATCTATCTAACCTATACTGGGGGCAGCTACCTATCTAATCTATACTGGGGGCAGCTACCTATCTAACCTATATTGCGGGTACCTACCTATCTAACCTATACTGGGGGCAGCTACCTATCTAATCTATACTGGGGGCAGCTACCTATCTAGCCAATACTGGGGGCACCTACCTATCTAATCTATACTGGGGCAGCTACCTATCTAATCTATACTGGGGGCAGCTACCTATCTAACCTATATTGCGGGTACCTACCTATCTAACCTATACACTGGGGGCACCTACCTATCTAACCTGTACTGGGGGCACCTACCTATCTAACCTATAGCTGGGACAAATGCCTACCTAACCTATACTGGGGCAAGTATACTGGCTACCTATACTGTGGGCACCTACCTGGCTAACCTACTGTATACTGGGGGGATCTATAGCTGGCTACCTTTACTGGGTAACCTATGCCTGGCTACCTATACTGGGGGGGGGGGACTTATAGCTATATGTCAGAATCAGGATGGACGGAGGCGCGCTGAGCCTCAGGCTGCTGCAGAGAAGCGTGCAGCATGTCCTGAGTGACAACGAGTCCTTCTCTCCTGCTCCCAGAATCCTGTCACCTACACTGGCACTAAGTTTGCAGACTGCTCTGCAGACAGTAAGAAGAGAAGACTGACCAGCAAGAAGTAAGGCTCCCCAACCTCCCTATGCTAAAGGGGGGAATATGCTTATGCTGCTAGAGTAGATACACTAATGGGGGGGGGGGGGGGGGGTCGGGGAGGATCTGCTGCCTAAATACACTAAAAGGGATCTGCGACTGCAAGACTAGTAGCCTAAGCCTATATACACTAAAGGAGGGATCTGCCCCCCCCCCCCTCCGCCCCATTGTGTGTGTGTGTGTGTGTGTGTGTGTGTGTGTGTGTGTGTGTGTGTGTGTGTGTGTGTGTGTGTGTGTGTGTGTGTGTGTGTGTGTGTGTGTGTGTGTGTGTGTGTGTGTGTGTGTGTGTGTGTGTGTGTGTACAGTGTGTGTGTGTCTGTGTGTGTGTGTGTGTGTGTGTGTGTGTGCGCGCGCTCACGCGCGAAGAGGATAAATGTGGGGGGGGGGCACCAAAATCTGGTTACGCTCAGGGCGCTGTGAAACCTAAGGCCGGCCCTGTATGCAGGGAATTGTCTTCTAGGAAGGTAACGCATGGGATTCATGTGGGGTACAACAAGAGAACTGACAACCGAAGGCTATTCACAATCAGGCAGAGGAGCTGGCCAAAACATAGTGACAGCCAAGGGGGGTATCTCAATGCAGATTTTAATATCAGATGAGTTTGTGATTCAGGTGTTGCTCTTCTGCTTTCAGGATTTTCATCCCCACAAAAAGTAGAGAAGCCAGTCCAGAAGCTGAGCGCCTTCCAGCTGGTAGAGGGCATTGAGCCGGTGATCTTCAGCTTGTGTGCCGAGGACCAGGAGAACGTGGACCAGACAAAGGCCTGGCTACAGAAGCAGATAGACTGTGACCAGGCTGAGAAGGTGATCAAGGATGAATGTATCTCTGAACTAGAAGACACCGAGATGCAGAAAATATGTGATCTGCAGAAACAATTTCAGGTCTCTGTGATTTACCAACCACCGGATCTCTCCATCAAGATTCTGGGCCTCACCCGGGATGTCATGGTGGTTTCCAGTGAAATTGAAACAATTATAAACCGAGCAAAAGACAGGAAGATCAGGGAGCGATCAGCTGAGCTGACCAGTAAACTGGTGGAATGGAGATACAAGCATGGAGGGAACATGGTCGCCTTCGATAAGATGATAAATCTGGAACTGGAGGAAGCCAAATATGGAAACCAACCCCAGATCACAGTTCAGAGCCATGGAAAACTAATTACAGTCAATTTACTGACAGTGCAAGCCAAAGACCAGCATGGGAACCAAGTTCAGATTGAACGTGCCGTCAGACATGGTAATGGATAGCTTATTATTATTATTTATTGTAGTTATAAAGTGCCAAGATATTACGCAGCGCTGCATAATGAATAGGGATACATAGCTACATGTCAACCCACGCTACATGCACAGGCACACATCCCACGCTACATGCACAGACACACATCCCACGCTACATGCACAGACACACATCACACGCTACATGCACAGACACACATCCCACGCTACATGCACAGACACACATCCCACGCTACATGCACAGGCACACATCCCACGCTACATGCACAGACACACATCCCACGCTACATGCACAGACACACATCCCACGCTACATGCACAGACACACATCCCACGCTACATGCACAGACACACATCCCACGCTACATGCACAGACACATACATCCCACGCTACATGCACAGACACACATCCCACGCTACATGCACAGACACACATCCCACGCTACATGCACAGACACATACATCCCACGCTACATGCACAGACACACACATCC
Organism: Hyperolius riggenbachi; assembly: GCF_040937935.1. NCBI lineage: Eukaryota > Metazoa > Chordata > Amphibia > Anura > Hyperoliidae > Hyperolius > Hyperolius riggenbachi. The sequence goes on from NC_090652.1 coordinate 316,277,953, forward strand.
CACGCTACATGCACAGGCACACATCCCAAGCTATATGCACAGACACACATCCCACGCTACATGCACAGACACATCCCACGCTACATGCACAGACACATCCCACGCTACATGCACAGACACACACATCCCACGCTACATGCACAGACACACATCACTCGCTACATGCACAGACACACATCCCAGGCTACATGCACAGACACACATCCCACGCTACATGCACAGACACACATCCCACGCTACATGCACAGACACACATCCCACGCTACATGCACAGACACACATCGCACGCTACATGCACAGACACACACTTCCCACGCTACATGCACAGGCACAGATCCCACGCTACATGCACAGACACACACATCCCACGCTACATGCACAGACACACATCCAACGCTACATGCACAGACATACATCCAACGCTATATGCACAGACACACATCCCAAGCTATATGCACAGACACACATACCACGCTACATGCACAGACACACATCCCACGCTACATGCACAGACACACATCCCACGCTACATGGACAGACACACACCCCACGCTACATGCACAGACACACATTCCACGCTACATGCACAGACACACATCCCACGCTACATGCACAGACACACACATCCCACGCTACATGCACAGACACACTTCCCACACTACAGGCACAGACACACACATCCCACGCTACATGCACAGACACACTTCCCACACTACGTGCACAGACACACACATCCCGCGCTACATGGACAGACACACATCCCAAGCTATATGCACAGACACACATCCCACGCTACATGCACAGGCACACATCCCACGCTACATGCACAGGCACACATCCCACGCTACATGCACAGACACACTTCCCACGCTACATGCACAGACACACTTCCCACGCTACATGCACAGACACACATCCCACGCTACATGCACAGACACACATCCCACGCTACATGCACAGACACACATCCCACGCTACATGCACAAACACACATCCCACGCTACATGCACAAACACACATCGCACGCTACATGCACAGACACACACTTCCCACGCTACAAGCACGGACACACATCCCACGCCACAGGGACAGACACACATCCCACGCTACAGGCACAGACATACTTCCCACGCTACATGCACAGACACACACATCCCACGCTACATGCACAGACACACTTCCCACACTACATGTACAGACACACACATCACACGCTACATGCACAGACACCCGTCCCACGCTACATGCACAGACACACGTCCCATGCTACATGCACAGACACACATCCCACGCTACAGGCACAGACACACACATCCCACGCTACATGCACAGACACACCTCCCACACTACATACACAGACACACACATCACACGCTACATGCACAGACACCCGTCCCCGCTACATGCACAGACACCCGTCCCACGCTACATGCACAAACACACGTCCAACGCTACATGCACAGACACACATCCCACTCTACATGCATAGACACACACACCCCACGCTTTATGCACACACACATCCCACGCTAAATGCACACGTGTCCCACGCTACATGCACAGACACGTGTCCCACGCTACATGCACAGACACACTTCCCACACTACAGGCACAGACACACACATCCCACGCTACATGCACAGACACACTTCCCACACTACAGGCACAGACACACACATCCCACGCTACATGCACAGACACACTTCCCACACTACGTGCACAGACACACACATCCCGCGCTACATGCACAGACACGTGTCCCACGCTACATGCACAGACACGTGTCCCACGCTACATGCACAGACACGTGTCCCACGCTACATGCACACACACACGTCCCACGCTACATGCACAGACACACTTCCCACACTACGTGCACAGACACACACATCCCGCGCTACATGCACAGACACTCGTCCCACGCTACATGCACAGACACACACATCCCGCGCTACATGCACAGACACAAACATCCCATGCTACATGCACAGACACGTCCCACACTACATGCACAGACACTCGTCCCACGCTACATGCACAGACACACTTCCCATGCTACATGCACAGACACACATCCCACGCTACATGCACAGACACTCACATCCCACGCTATATGCACAGACACACATCCCACGCTACAGGCACAGACGCACACATCCCACGCTACATGCACAGACACACATCCCACGCTACATGCACAGACACACATCCCACGCTACATGCACAGACACACATCCCAAGCTATATGCACAGACACACATCCCACGCTACAGGCACAGACACACATCCCACGCTACAGGCACAGACACACATCCCACGCTACAGGCACAGACACACATCCCACGCTACAGGTACAGACACACATCCCACGCTACATGCACAGACACTCACATCCCACGATACATGCACAGACACACACATCCCACGCTACAAGCACATACACACATCCCACGCCACAGGCACAGACACACATCCCACGCTACAGGCACAGACACACATCCCACGCTATATGCACAGACACACACATCCCACGCTACATGCACAGACACACACATCCCGCGCTACATGCACAGACACACACATCCCATGCTACATGCACAGACACTCGTCCCACGCTACATGCACAGACGCACACATCCCGCGCTACATGCACAGACACACACATCCCACGCTACATGCACAGACACACATCCCACACTACATGCACAGACACACATCCCACGCTACATGCACAAACACACATCCCACGCTACATGCACAGACACACACTTCCCACGCTACATGCACAGACACACACTTCCCACGCTACATGCACAGACACATATCCCACGCTACATGCACAGACACACATCCCACGCTACATGCACAGACACACATCCCACGCTACATGCACAGACACACATCCCACGCTACATGCACAGACACACATCCCACGCTACATGCACAGACACACACTTCCCACGCTACATGCACAGACACACACATCCCACGCTACAGGCACAGACACACACATCCCACGCTACAGGCACAGACACACACATCCCACGCTACATGCACAGACACGTGTCCCACGCTACATGCACAGACACGTGTCCCACGCTTCATGCACAGACACACTTCCCACACTACAGGCACAGACACACACATCCCACGCTTCATGCACAGACACACTTCCCACACTACAGGCACAGACACACACATCCCACGCTACATGCACAGACACACTTCCCACACTACAGGCACAGACACACACATCCCACGCTACATGCACAGACACACTTCCCACACTACAGGCACAGACACACTTCCCACACTACGTGCACAGACACACACATCCCAAGCTGTATGCACAGACACACATCCGACGCTACAGGCACAGACACACATCCGACGCTACAGGCACAGACACACATCCGACGCTACAGGCACAGACACACATTCCACGCTACAGGCACAGACACACATCCCACGCTACAGGCACAGACACACATCCCACGCTACAGGCACAGACACACATCCCGCGCTACAGGCACAGACTCACACATCCCGCGCTACATGCACAGACACACACATCCCATGCTACATGCACAGACACACACATCCCACGCTACAGGCACAGACACACACATCCCACGCTACAGGCACAGACACACACATCCCACGCTACATGCACAGACACGTGTCCCACGCTACATGCACAGACACGTGTCCCACGCTACATGCACAGACACGTGTCCCACGCTACATGCACAGACACGTGTCCCACGCTACATGCACAGACACGTGTCCCACGCTACATGCACAGACACGTGTCCCACGCTACATGCACAGACACGTGTCCCACGCTACATGCACAGCCACGTGTCCCACGCTACATGCACAGCCACGTGTCCCACGCTACATGCACAGCCACGTGTCCCACGCTACATGCACAGACACGTGTCCCACGCTACATGCACAGACACGTGTCCCACGCTACATGCACAGACACGTGTCCCACGCTACATGCACAGACACGTGTCCCACGCTACATGCACAGACACGTGTCCCACGCTACATGCACAGACACGTGTCCCACGCTACATGCACAGACACGTGTCCCACGCTACATGCACAGACACGTGTCCCACGCTACATGCACAGACACGTGTCCCACGCTACATGCACAGACACACACGTCCCACGCTACATGCACAGACACACTTCCCACACTACGTGCACAGACACACACATCCCGCGCTACATGCACAGACACTTGTCCCACGCTACATGCACAGACACACACATCCCGCGCTACATGCACAGACACACACATCCCATGCTACATGCACAGACACACATCCCACACTACATGCACAGACACTCGTCCCACGCTACATGCACAGACACACTTCCCACGCTACATGCACAGACACACATCCCACGCTACAGGCACAGACACTCACATCGCACGCTACAGGCACAGACGCACACATCCCACGCTACATGCACAGACACACATCCCACGCTACATGCACAGACACACATCCCACGCTACATGCACAGACACACATCCCAAGCTATATGCACAGACACACATCCCACGCTACAGGCACAGACACACATCCCACGCTACATGCACAGACACGTGTCCCACGCTACATGCACAGACACGTGTCCCACGCTACATGCACAGACATACTTCCCATGCTACAGGCACAGACACACACATCCCACACTACAGGCACAGACACACACATCCTGCGCTACATGCACAGACACACTTCCCACACTACATGCACAGACACACACATCCCATGCTACAGGCACAGACACACATCCCATGCTACAGGCACAGACACACATCCCACGCCACAGGCACAGACACACATCCCACGCTACAGGCACAGACATACTTCCCACGCTACATGCACAGACCCACACATCCCACGCTACATGCACAGACCCACACATCCCACGCTACATGCACAGACACACACATCACACGCTACATGCACAGACACCCGTCCCACGCTACATGCACAGACACCCGTCCCACGCTACATGCACAGACACCCATCCCACGCTACATGCACAAACATACTTCCCATGCTACATGCACAGACACACACATCCCACGCTACAGGCACAGACACACACATCCCACGCTATATGCACAGACACACTTCCCACACTACATGCACAGACACACACATCACACGCTACATGCACAGACACACGTCCCACGCTACATGCACAGACACACATCCCACTCTACATGCACAGACACACACCCCACGCTTTATGCACACACATATCCCACGCTAAATGCACACGTGTCGCACGCTACATGCACAGACATGTGTCCCACGCTACATGCACAGACACGTGTCCCACGCTACATGCACAGACACGTGTCCCACGCTACATGCACAGACACGTGTCCCACGCTACATGCACAGACACGTGTCCCACGCTACATGCACAGACACGTGTCCCACGCTACATGCACAGACACGTGTCCCACGCTACATGCACAGACACGTGTCCCACGCTACATGCACAGACACGTGTCCCACGCTACATGCACAGACACGTGTCCCACGCTACATGCACAGACACGTGTCCCACGCTACATGCACAGACACGTGTCCCACGCTACATGCACAGACACGTGTCCCACGCTACATGCACAGACACGTGTCCCACGCTACATGCACAGACACGTGTCCCACGCTACATGCACAGACACGTGTCCCACGCTACATGCACAGACACGTGTCCCACGCTACATGCACAGACACGTGTCCCACGCTACATGCACAGACACGTGTCCCACGCTACATGCACAGACACGTGTCCCACGCTACATGCACAGACACGTGTCCCACGCTACATGCACAGACACGTGTCCCACGCTACATGCACAGACACGTGTCCCACGCTACATGCACAGACACGTGTCCCACGCTACATGCACAGACACGTGTCCCACGCTACATGCACAGACACGTGTCCCACGCTACATGCACAGACACGTGTCCCACGCTACATGCACAGACACGTGTCCCACGCTACATGCACAGACATACTTCCCACGCTACAGGCACAGACACACACATCCCACACTACAGGCACAGACACACACACCCCACGCTACATGCACAGACACACTTCCCACACTACATGCACAGACACACACATCCCACGCTACAGGCACAGACACACATCCCACGCTATATGCACAGACACACACATCCCACTCTACATGCACAGACACACACATCCCACGCTACATGCACAGACATACTTCCAACGCTACATGCACAGACCCACACATCCCACGCTACATGCACAGACACACACATCACACGCTACATGCACAGACACCCGTCCCACGCTACATGCACAGACACCCGTCCCACGCTACATGCACAGACACACACATCCCACGCTACAGGCACAGACACACACATCCCACGCTACATGCACAGACACACTTCCCACACTACATGCACAGACACACACATCACACGCTACATGCACAGACACAGGTCCCACGCTACATGCATAGACACACGTCCCACGCTACATGCACAGACACACATCCCACTCTACATGCACAGACACACACCCCACGCTAAATGCACACGTGTCCCACGCTACATGCACAGACACGTGTCCCACGCTACATGCACAGACACGTGTCCCACGCTACATGCACAGACACGTGTCCCACGCTACATGCACAGACACGTGTCCCACGCTACATGCACAGACACGTGTCCCACGCTACATGCACAGACACGTGTCCCACGCTACATGCACAGACACGTGTCCCACGCTACATGCACAGACACGTGTCCCACGCTACATGCACAGACACACACATCCCACGCTACATGCACAGACACACACATCCCACGCTACATGCACAGACACACACATCCCACGCTACAGGCACAGACACACACATCCCACGCTACAGGCACAGACACACACATCCCACGCTACAGGCACAGACACAAATCCCACGCTACAGGCACAGACACAAATCCCACGCTACAGGCACAGACACAAATCCCACGCTGCAGGCACAGACACATGTCAAGTTAGATTATGTGTTGAGCTTTGGGCTTTTGTGTTTCAGAAGAGAACTCTTTGCGGCTGCCGGGACACTGGAGTGCAATGAACCAGCAGCTGGTGATAGAAGTGGATGTCATGCCTGGAACCCCAGAATATTTGCGTGTTCAGCAGAAATTCAACACAAGCTGCAACAACCCAATAATAATGGTAAGATCTACAGTGTCACGTGACAACCAACGAGAGAGACTTTGTATGTGCATGTAGCGCGGGATTTGTGTCTGTGCAAGTAGCGTGGGATGTGTGTCTGTGCATGTAGCGTGGGATGTGTGTCTGTGCATGTAGCGTGGGATGTGTGTCTGTGCAAGTAGCGTGGGATGTGTGTCTGTGCAAGTAGCGTGGGATGTGTGTCTGTGCATGTAGCGTGGGATGTGTGTCTGTGCATGTAGCACGGGATTTGTGTCTGTGCATGTAGCGTGGGATGTGTGTCTGTGTATGTAGCGTGGGATGTGTGTCTGTGCATGTAGCGTGGGATGTGTGTCTGTGCATGTAGCGTGGGATGTGTGTCTGTGCATGTAGCGTGGGAAGTGTGTGTCTGTGCATGTAGCGTGGGAAGTGTGTGTCTGTGCATGTAGCGTGGGAAGTGTGTGTCTGTGCATGTAGCGTGGGAAGTGTGTGTCTGTGCATGTAGCGTGGGATGTGTGTCTGTGCATGTAGCGTGGGAAGTGTGTGTCTGTGCATGTAGCGTGGGATGTGTGTCTGTGCATGTAGCGTGGGAAGTGTGTGTCTGTGCATGTAGCGTGGGAAGTGTGTGTCTGTGCATGTAGCGTGGGATGTGTGTGTCTGTGCATGTAGCGTGGGAAGTGTGTGTCTGTGCATGTAGCGTGGGATGTGTGTCTGTGCATGTAGCGCGGGATGTGTGTCTGTGCATGTAGCGCGGGATGTGTGTCTGTGCATGTAGCGCGGGATTTGTGTCTGTGCATGTAGCGTGGGATGTGTGTCTGTGCATGTAGCGTGGGATGTGTGTCTGTGCATGTAGCGTGGGATGTGTGTCTGTGCATGTAGCGCGGGATTTGTGTCTGTGCATGTAGCGCGGGATTTGTGTCTGTGCATGTAGCGCGGGATTTGTGTCTGTGCATGTAGCGCGGGATTTGTGTCTGTGCATGTAGCGCGGGATTTGTGTCTGTGCATGTAGCGCGGGATTTGTGTCTGTGCATGTAGCGCGGGATTTGTGTCTGTGCATGTAGCGTGGGATGTGTGTCTGTGCATGTAGCGTGGGATGTGTGTCTGTGCATGTAGCGTGGGATGTGTGTCTGTGCATGTAGCGCGGGATTTGTGTCTGTGCATGTAGCGCGGGATGTGTGTCTGTGCATGTAGCGCGGGATTTGTGTCTGTGCATGTAGCGTGGGATGTGTGTCTGTGCATGTAGCGTGGGATGTGTGTCTGTGCATGTAGCGTGGGATGTGTGTCTGTGCATGTAGCGCGGGATTTGTGTCTGTGCATGTAGCGTGGGATTTGTGTCTGTGCATGTAGCGTGGGATTTGTGTCTGTGCACGTAGCGCGGGATTTGTGTCTGTGCATGTAGCGTGGTATGTGTGTCTGTGCATGTAGCATGGGATGTGTGTCTGTGCATGTAGTGTGGGATGTGTGTCTGTGCATGTAGTGTGGGATGTGTGTCTGTACACGTAGCGTGGGATGTGTGTCTGTGCACGTAGTGCGGGATTTGTGTCTGTGCACGTAGCGCGGGATTTGTGTCTGTGCACGTAGCGCGGGATTTGTGTCTGTGCATGTAGCGCGGGACTTGTGTCTGTGCATGTAGCGTGGGATGTGTCTCTCTGCATATATAGTGGGGTGTGTGTCTGCGCATGTAGCGCAGGATTTGTGTCTGTGCATGTAGCGTGGGATGTGTCTCTCTGCATATATAGTGGGGTGTGTGTCTGCGCATGTAGCACGGGATTTGTGTCTGTGCATGTAGCGTGGGATGTGTCTCTCTGCATATATAGTGGGGTGTGTGTCTGTGTATGTAGCGTGGGATGTGTCTCTCTGCATATATAGTGGGGTGTGTCTGTGCATGTAGCGCGGGATGTGTGTCTGTGCATGTAGCATGAGATGTGTGTCTGCGCATGTAGCATGAGATGTGTGTCTGTGCATGTAGCGCGGGATGTGTGTCTGTGCATGTAGCATGGGATGTGTGTCTGTGCATGTAGCATGAGATGTGTGTCTGCGCATGTAGCATGAGATGTGTGTCTGTGCATGTAGCGCGGGATGTGTGTCTGCGCATGTAGCATGAGATGTGTGTCTGCATGTGGCGCGGGATTTGTGTCTCTGCATGTAGTGTGGGATGTGTCTCTCTGCATATAGTATCGGATGTGTGTCCCTGCATATATCATGGAATGTGTGTCTGTGCATGTGGCGTGGGATGCGTCACTCTGCATATAGTGTGGGATGTGTGTTTTTGCATACAGTGTGGGATGGTTATTGGTGCTTGTAGCGTGGGATGTGTGTCTCTGCATATAATGTGGGATGTGTGTCTGTGCTTGTAGTGTGGGATGTGTGTCTGTGCTTGTAGTGTGGGATGTGTGTCTGTGCATGTGGCGCGATATGTGTGTCTGTGCATGTGGCGCGAGATTTGTGTCTCTGCATGTAGTGTGGGATGTGTCTCTCTGCATATATAGTGGGGTGTGTGTCTGTGCATGTAGTGTGGGATGTGTCTCTCTGCATATATAGTGGGGTGTGTGTCTGTGTACATAGCGTGGGATGTGTCTCTTTGCATATATAGTGGGGTGTGTGTCTGCGCATGCAGCGCGGGATTTGTGTCTGTGCATGTAGCGTGGGATGTGTCTCTCTGCACATATAGTGGGGTGTGTGTCTGTGTATGTAGTGTGGGATGTGTCTCTCTGCATATATAGTGGGGTGTGTGTCTGTGCATGTAGCGTGGGATGTGTCTCTCTGCATATATAGTGGGGTGTGTGTCTGTGCATGTAGTGTGGGATGTGTCTCTTTGCATATATAGTGCGGTGTGTGTCTGCGCATGTAGCGCGGGATTTGTGTCTGTGCATGTAGCGTGGGATGTGTCTCTCTGCATATATAGTGGGGTGTGAGTCTGTGTATGTAGCGTGGGATGTGTCTCTCTGCATATATAGTGGGGTGTGTCTGTGCATGTAGCACGGGATGTGTGTCTGTGTATGTAGCATGGGATGTGTGTCTGTGCATGTGGCGCGGGATTTGTGTCTCTGCATGTAGTGTGGGATGTGTCTCTCTGCATATAGTGTCGGATGTGTGTCCCTGCATATATCATGGGATGTGTGTCTGTGCATGTGGCGTGGGATGCGTCACTCTGCATATAGTGTGGGATGTGTGTTTTTGCATACAGTGTGGGATGGGTGTTGGTGCTTGTAGCGTGGGATGGGTGTCTCTGCATATAATGTGGGATGTGTGTCTGTGCTTGTAGTGTGGGATGTGTGTCTGTGCTTGTAGTGTGGGATGTGTGTCTGTGCTTGTAGTGTGGGATGTGGGTCTGTGCATGTAGCGTGGGATGGGTGTTTCTGCATATAATGTGGGATGTGTGTCTGTGCTTGTAGTGAGGGATATGTGTCTGTGCTTGTAGTGAGGGACGTGTGTCTCTGCATACAGTGTGGGATGGGTGTCTTTGCATATAATGTGGGATGTGTGTCTGTGCTTGTAGTGAGGGATGTGTGTCTGTGCTTGTAGTGTGGGATGTGTGTCTGTGCTTGTAGTGTGGGATGTGTGTCTGTGCTTGTAGTGTGGGATGTGTGTCTGTGCTTGTAGCGTAGCACGTGTTTCTGCATATAATGTGGGATGTGTGTCTGTGCTTGTGTGTGAGAGGAAATGGACATGACTCTTCTGGAAGAATGTGGGGCTGTGGGGAAAGGAGGTGGTTCTGGAGGAGAATGGAGGTGGTGCTGTGGGAAAGGAGGTTGTTCTGTGGGGAAGGGAGGTGGTGCTGGGGGGGGGGGAGGGGAGGTGGTACGGGGGGAAGGGAGGTGGGGTTGGGTTAAATTGAGGTGGTGCTGGGGGGGAGGAAGGTGGGGTTAGAGGTTAGGATTAGGGTCAGTGAAATTAATTACTGAACCTTGCTCACCCAGTCACAGGTTCACTGATTTTGCTTCTTTGCTGTACTTTTGGTAAATAATAACCACTACATACTAGGAAAACTCCACAAGACCACCTGTACCAAAAATGCCCATTATCTATAATATAATATGGTCCTTATCAAAATTATTTATATCCTTATACTTGTCCATTTTTCCTTCTTCTAAAATCTAAATCGATCATTTTCAAGGACAGACTGTTCACTTTTGCCTATTATAATATCTTAGCCGTTAGCAGATGTCATTGCAGTGAGGTAGTCAAAGTTATTCCCTTCCCCCATGGTTTAATATTGTGTCTTATCGGTGTACGTAGCCCAATCATCTCCAACCAGCCCCATTGTCTCTTCTCCAGATCCTGCGTGTCCAGAACAAGGATCTCTGGAGGAACTACCAAATCAAGAAGCAGAACATTGAAGCTAAGAATGGCTTCACAAATAACGAGAGGGAACTCTTCCATGGGACTGACTTCAACTCTGTCCAGCACGTTAAACACAACGGATTTAACCGGAGCTACGCCGGAAGACACGGTGAGACATCTCCACCTGATCGGTACATTCATGCTTAGAGATGTGGGGGGATAGGACGTTTCTCTGTTCTCATTGTTTCCCGATCATTGCTGGTCTCCTACTCAGGTTGAGAATGGATCCATTAGGAATGGAGATGTATGGATAATGGGCAAGATTCTTCCTCTACACACACTGTACCCCAAACCTATCTTTCCTGTACACATCGTATATAATATTGGCAATCATTTACAGAGTGCTATCCTTTTCCATGGCAGTGCACAGAGTACAATATAACTTTCCATTCAGACCCAAGAGGGTTTAGTCCTAGTATTTATCCAAAAAGTGTAAAGCGGAAATTCCCCTACTCTCGGCTGCTAGAATATATGAAAAGAGATTGGCGGTCTATGGGGATTTAGGAGTACACCAGTAGTATGATGGTAAAAGGAAAGTTTGGTGGCAGCACTCTTATTCAGCATATAAGTCAAATAAAAGCTGCTCCCTCCTCTCGGATCCCGCCTTCAGTTTTGGGACTCAGCGGAAGATGATACCATTTATTGGCTACCTTAGAGGTAAATAAAAAAGTAAGCGTTCAGCTAAAAGGCTTATTATTAACCGAAAGCTTACTGTTTATATACATATAAAGTTAGGCAATAAATGGTATCACTCTGATTCTAAAGATATATGTCAAAGTAAAAATGGAACTGCCAGACAAGGTTCCTAGTACGGTACAATGTTAGTCATCAAAAATTACATATAAAAACAATATATATACAGATTAGGCCACCACACAAAATCCCAGAGGTTCTGGGTCTTCATAAAATAACCTTAGGTGAACCTTAGGCTTCCCCAAACCCCACCTTATATAGAATCCTACACATACATCCCTCATGGTTCTGGGTCTACATTAGATAACTTGGTCCAGGGCTGTGGAGTCGGAGTTGGAGCAATTTTGGGTACCTGGAGTCGGTGGTTTCAATAAACTGAGGAGTTGGATGATTTTTGTACCAACTCCACAGCCCTAGTAATTATTAGACTAAGGAGTCAGAGTCAAGGAGTCAGAATCTGAGCAATTTTGGCTACCTGGAGTTGGAGCTGAATTAGCGTGCTGCAGGCTTATAGGTTGTGAGAAGTCACTGAGTGCTCTCTGAGATCTCCAGGACTTCTCTTCTGCTTTGCTTTTTTTTCTGAAACTTCTTCTTTATGGGATGTCACTATATGATGTTTCTCCCTTTCTCACACAGCCGCAAGTTTCGGACATGGAACATACTTTGCTGTAAATGCAAGTTATTCTGCTAACGCAACCTATTCCAAGCCAGATGGAAACGGACTGAAACACATGTACCTGGCCCGGGTCCTGACCGGCAAGTACTGTGCTGGGCACACTGGGATGATTGTACCTCCACCCAAAAATCCAGCTAACCCCACTGACCTGTATGACAGCGTCACCGATAACGTACAGAATCCTTCCATGTTTGTCATATTTCACGATATCCAGGCCTACCCAGAATACCACATAGTCTTCCAATGATGATCCACTACTGGGCCAAGTGTCTCTATATCGGATTCTGCTGACCAATCCTGGTACTGCACTATGTTCTGTTACACAGGCTTAGGGGACATACATCAACCTGCAAACCATCTCTGATTGAACTAAAAAATATGAACAGTCACAGACTATTCCTCAGGAAAATATCAGGATATTTATCCGTGAACTGTCTGAAGCTCAGAAGAAGCTGGGCCAAGAACCAGGTCAGCCATCTCAAACACTCAACTCCATCTTCCAAATGATGTCTCCAGCAGAATCAATCTAAGGCTAGTCATGCTGGGGTCAATAAGGGTGGGACTTGGCAAGTGATTGGTCCCTCCCTGATTGGAAATCATTCTAGTATTAACAGGAAGTGTCAACGTGTGCTTAGCACTCAATCTGGTATGGCCATGGAGAAACCAAGATGGTGCTCAAGGCTTCTTACGTTAGATATTGACACATAAATAATAGGCTAGATGCATCCAAAATGAGTTGGCACTCTAAGGTTAAGTTGACTGTTTAATGTTCATGATTGGGTGCAAAGTTTTTAGATCACTAGGAATGTTCTCCAAGTTACAATTTGGAACAGTACCACCTCTATACATGGACCTGTGTATATTGCTCACAGATGTGCATGGGTGTGAGACCTCTCTTAGTTTTTCCGTTGAGAAAGGAATCCTTAGTGATGTCAGATGTTAGACCAGGAAAACTGAGTTGAGACACATTTTATAAGTTATGTAAACCGCCATAATCTACAGAGTACCCAGACACTGCGTGTCCCCTAATTGTGCCTGGCTTCCCCCATGCTGCCTCTTTAGCCTTCAATCTTGGCTCCAGTAAGAGGTCAAGGGCGCATGCTCTGTCCACTTTGGGCACCCTCATTGCGTGCATTCCAACAGGGCGGTATGTAGCAGGGAACTTCCTGAGCATGCGCAGTTCTGAATGTTTTTGAGCCATGGATGCCCAGGATGCTTTCTCCCACGAGTGCGATTCACAAGGATGTGCAAAGTGGACAGCACATGCCCGCAGTCAGACCTGTGAACAGGGCCTACAGCGTCAGCACGAAGGGGAGGTGGAAAAAAAGGGTCATACTGTGTCTGGGGACATAACAGATTATGCAGAGATGTATCACAGAAAGGAACAGAATCTGCCAGATAAAGTGACCATGTATCTTCAGTGTTTGGGAACCGCCAACTGGAGCCCTGACCTTAATCCCATAGATATGCTGTGGAAGGAGTTGAAATGGGCAGGTGATCTGCAGACGCCTCCAGCATCTCTGAGATGAAGCTGTATGAGGAGGAATGGGCTGAAATATTCCTGTAATCCTGTGTGTCAGACTGATCCGTAGTTAATGGGTTAAGCAAAGACTTAGATTTTTGTCCAGCAGTCCCTTCCAATGCTGCTCTATACACTGCAGGGTCTAATGACCAGCCTTATTCCAACCCCATAACATGTCAACAAGTAATAGTTATTCCACAGGTTTCCCAGCACACTGGGAAGTGTCCAGTTTTGATGGCAGACATTGGATTAATCCAGGCATGAAAAAGGAATAACAAGGGTTCCTGCTCTCTCTAGTTTATTATTCATGGATTTTCATGCTCAGTACAAAAGGTACAATTTCATTGTTTTTGAAATTCAATGCTAGTTGCAGATTGAAAGGAAGAGTTTTTGTAATTTTAATGTTACGAAGTTTGTATTTTTTTTTTTTAGCAGTTTTCAGCTATAACAGTTTTACTTTGAATGGAGTCGGACCTCCCATACTTACTTTCGGTTATCTTCATATGATTGATGGAAACGTCTGACAGGGGGGTTAGTGAGATGCCAATAATTCTGATTTGAGGGAGGTGTATGCAAATTTTGAATGCAAGTTTATTCAGCTTGATAATGCAACTGAATTCCACTTTGCCGCGATTCCATTGGTCCATTTTCAAGCTGCATACATTTGCACACAATATTTGCATACCCCTGCTTCAACTCGGAAATATTTGCATCTCCTTGACCTCCCCTAACGCCTGACTCTATTTGCACTTGAAATGAACCTGTTGTTTTGGGGGTTCACGTGCATTTTGCACACAGAAGTGTCTTTCAGTCTTTTCACAATAAATAATTGCACAAGCACAATGTTTTACACTCAGTTGTTTAATTGGGATTTTAGTATGAAGGTTTAGGACTTGGGTTATAGAAGAGATCATACTTTGATTCTTATTTGGGATCGCGGCGGGGGAAGGGGCGCACGCGCAGTACGCCGACTGGCCGCCAAGAACGGGGCTGCTACTGGGGCATCTAGGAGGCTTTGGATCGAGGGGAGGGAGCGATCTGCATGGAGGGGGCTGAAGGAAGCACCAGGTATGTATAAATGTTTTCTTCCCCCTTGTCTTATTTTCAAAAATTACATAAAAGTAAGAAAAACTTGCACAGTAAGGCCAGCAGTGTGATCGGCCTCTGACAGAAGCTACTTCCAGGTCAGGTTCTGCTTCCAGGCCGGTGAGTAGGTATGACCAGAACGGATGAATTCAGAGTACCGATGGTAAATACCGAATTTTTATTGAAGTCAAGGGCACCGACTTAATACCCTAACCCTTAATAATGAAGCTCCCATACATGCGATCATTACCAAATTAGCTGCACATGGCAGGGAGATTACTAGGAACATGGTGAAATTTAAAAAAAAAAAAACATGCATTTTTGAGAAAATTCCGACCTCCAAATGCACATTTCATGAAAACATACAGCTTGGGGTCCCCCTCCCAAGACTCTTTAACCCCTTGTTCCCCATGCAGGCTGGTATAGCCAGAATTCGGGTCTCCCCACTCTGAGCTAAATCAGCCCTCATAGGTTATGATATTGGGGGTTGTGGAAAAGAGGGGCGGCAAGCCGACAAAACCTACACCTCCCCTCAGAGCCCTTGTCTGTACTATGGACAAGGGGCTCCTCCCACCTCTGGGGCCTAGGAGGAGAGTGTGGGAGGGATAGTAGGTCCTGGGAAAGGGGTTCTGGGTGAAATCTGAGGGCCTCCTTTAATAAGGAGACCCCCAAACATACCAGGTGAATTAAGCATAGGGGTACTAATGAACCCATTTCCACTAACAGTTAAAATAGAAGTAAAAACAAAACCATGAAAAAAAAAGTTCTTTATCTATCTAAAAAACCATAAATACTTGCCTTACCTGCGCCACCTCTTCTCCAGAATGGCAAAGGCAGCCTCTGAGTTCTGTATTGTAGCGGTTGTGGGAACGCGGAATTGTCAAATTGTCAGCAGAACACGGAATCTGCCTATTCCCATAGTGACGTCATCAAGATAGCCATGGGCTCTCAGAATGCATTACAGTGTACCGCAGCACAATGTCATTTTACTGAGTCTAAAATCCATTTTTCCTACGGAACTTTAAAATTGATTTTCTCAAAACCTAAATGGTCTTTTCATAAATTTGTAACCACGCGGGCCAGGCACATGTACTTCTATTCATTCGCGTCCGGTATGGAGTACATGTCATCCGCAGAGTAATTGGCGTCAAAATACGTCCCTTTTTCCAACAAGTCAGCTGCGTCAAAGAGAAGAAAAAATGCTGCTTCCCTCATAGCAAAAATCTACCCAGTAACACCTGCACTACCAACTGCGGTGGTAAAAGTAATGGATGAACCTTCCCCCGACTGCATTTGCTGGAAAATAAAAGTTCTGCTACTGGGAATAAAATGTGATTTACATAAAATTTAGTGTTCTGATTCCAAATCGGAACTCAAAAGTCATCTATCACCTCCAGATGTTAAAGCAACACTTAGAATTATATGTACCTTCTCTGCCTGTGTTTTGAAGACTAGATGTCTGAGGTTAGATGGACCTTAGCCACAGCACTGTGTGCCAGAGATTGGTTGACCCACCGCTGCTTTTGCTGGTACAGGTCCATTGTGCCTACAGATTTTTTTTATGTTCTCAGATTCAACCAGCTGGTATGGTAACAGCTGGTGGGCTAGCAGTTCTGACTAGCCAGCAGTCAGACGTTGGGCAAGCGGGTTACTTGGCAACATAATTTATTTTTCTCTGAAACCTTTCAGGAATGGGACGTTGGCATTGACTATGAAGTATGCAGGCTAGAAGGTGGCATCAAGAACAGCTGGGAACGAGGGAGAGGAGGAGTGGAGGAGGCAGAGGGTGGAACACAAGGAGGCTGGGTTGCGCACTGAATGCATTTTTCCTTAAAGTGGACCCAAATTAAAAATACAAGATTTCAGAAATAAAATCTATTTTCTAAATTATAATAATAAATTGCAGCCTTTTTTCAGCTGCATGATGACAAATATAAAATATTTTACATTTATTGGAGGAACCCCTCCCTTCCTTTCATATTGCCGGGACAGAATCCGGCAGACTGGTGGAGGAGATAAAAAAACAAAACACAGGCTGCTACTGATGATGTCACAGGGGAGGTGATCTCAGCTTGTATGGGATTTCACATAGACTCCGCCCCTGTGAGGGAGGGTAGCTGATGACAAACGCACCCATGATCTAAAACCTCCTACTAAGCTCAGAAATAAAGGCTGCCACCTGTATAACCCTAGTTATGGAAAGAGAAGGGTGAAAAGCATGCACTGAAATGCTCATAGGCTTGAAGGAGTGTTTGTTTCTCTTTGTATGTATCAGAGTGCTGCAACTAAATATTTTGAATTAAAAAAATGTTTGGTTTGGGAACGCTTTAAAGGAAACCAGAAACGAATGCTTTGGCACAAAATAAACATTTCCCCTAATAGATTTTACAAAATAAATACTATACCTGGTATTTTTGCCGCTCTAGTGTGCCGTTTTTTTGTGGGTTTTTTTTTTTGTGGGTTTTTATTTTTTACTAAAAGATCATTCAAAACACAGTTCATCAGAAAAGCACATTATATAGTGGGCTGTGTGCAAAATGAAATCACCATTTCTAAAAACCTCTTATGACTAACAAATAGAGATTAAAAAAAACAGCTCTCTGAGATGCTGCAAGTATA
Source organism: Hyperolius riggenbachi (assembly GCF_040937935.1). Classification (NCBI taxonomy): domain Eukaryota; kingdom Metazoa; phylum Chordata; class Amphibia; order Anura; family Hyperoliidae; genus Hyperolius; species Hyperolius riggenbachi. The sequence continues at coordinate 316,296,141 of NC_090652.1, forward strand.
CAGAACAGGAAAGCAGAGTCAGAAGGGGGCGGGCTTGGGCTTGAAAAGACATCAGAGAAGACAGACTCAGCTATAATGATTCCTGAGCAAAGCCAGACTGAATGCTCAGTCAGGGATATTATCAGGGCTGATAAGCAGGCTGAGCAGTGAAAGATGAAACCGAGCAGGGTAGGGATTTTCTCTAATGTTCCCACTGATCTAAATGGTAAAATAAATGAAGATGCTTCGTCTCTGGTTCACTTTAAGGGCTTCATTTCACAGGGTGTTGTGATGGGACACCAGGTGTCTTCTCATCAGTTGTTCCTACATGGGTGCTGGTCTTCCCATGACTAATTTGCTGGTGACACAGGATGCAGATTGTGTTGAATCTGTTAGCAGCAGACTCACAGAAATATTTCCACAGAAAGAGCCTTGTGTAGCTGTAGTACCGCTAGAAGTGACCGGACAGGTGACTGGCTGACCCCAGGTGACAGCACACTCTGCTTTTTACCTCCTGTGTCCCCTGCGACCTCTCCCTGCTTCCCACCCTTTTCCTCCCTCTTCCAGACTTGGTCTCTCCCTCTGAACTCTCTCCTCCTGTTCCTCTCTTCTATGCATCCATGTGACATCACCCTAATCGCTTACAGCTTGAAGCACACAGTAGGCTGCAGCACATTATAACTTGTGATGACCTGGGGACTTCTGTCACGTACAATAAATAAAGGCGCACGGGGAAAAAAAGGCGCACAGTAACGTAGTTAGTAAAATATTGTTATGAAATACCGATATTTTACTATAAAATATAAATATTAATGATGTTTTATTATAGGCAAAGCTAACCCCCCCTCCCGTGTTTCTCTCCTTTGCCTGGAGCTCCCCTCTCCTCCCGCAGAGTCTGTCCCCCCAGCAGAGCTCAGGCATCTGCCTCCAACCCTGTGTTGGGCAGACGCAGCAGCGGCAGAGAAGCGGTCTCAGCCTCCCTCCTCCTCTTCCTGTCCCATCAGCCCTGTGAGCCGGACAGACGGAGGGATGGGGGCAGCTGCCTGCAGGAATGGACTCTGCTGCAGGAATGGACTCTGTGGATGGAGAAGGGAGCTCCAGGGACAGGAGAGAGAGAGGCACGGGGGAGCGGAGCAGGATAAACGTTCATGCAGCAAGTGGACTTATGGTCACCGCCATAGGCAGCAATACAAAATAGTGGAATTTCCGCTCTGACGCCCAAAGATCACTATTTTGTATTGGCGTCTATGGCGGCACCCTTTTTTACTGCTTTTATTGAGTGTCTGGCTTCCTCCTCTGCTTCATCTGATGGCAAGAACGCTTGTGTGTCACTCTGGTCAATAAGTGCCTGAGGAAATCGCTCCCCTGAGTAATCCAGTTCAGTTGGAGGGGCTGTGGTGGTGGAGGTGATGTTGCGGTTGACCACAGCAGAAGAGAATGAGGAGGGTGCAGGAACATTGGCAGCAGAAGAGGTGGAACACTGAGGGAAGCCAGACAACCACCTTGTCTGCATTCTGGGAAGTAATGGCTTTCTACTGCAGAAGGTAACATATGCCATGGCCACGGGATGATGCAACACCTAGAGCCACTATCTGCCTCTGACTGTCATGTTTGTTATAGTCAGTGACCAGCCAAGGAGTATTGCCAGAAAGATCTGTGACTCTTCACAACACACTGAGGGCCAGATTTATCAAACACGCAGAACACTTCCCCCTGCTGGTAAGGACAGTTTATGAAGAAAAATCTGTCGGTAGTGCTTTGATAAATCTCCCCCCATGTGTCTGATATCACTGATAGTGACACAGAGTAAGGTGACACAGTGGGGTCGATTCATAAAGCATTACCGCAACAGCTGACGTTACCGAGCACTTAGGAAAATGTCAATTCATAGAAGCTGTTATCGCACGAAAAGCTGAAATTAACGAGCAGTGAGGTAAATTACTGACTTGTGTGGTAATTACCTCAACACGTCAGTAAATGTCAGTTCATCAAGCAGACAACAAGTGGTAAAGCCACAAAGCAATACCGCCTGCTTTGAAGTGGTGACAGGGCCGCTTCTAGCTAAGATGGGGCCCGGGGCAAAAGTAATTCGAGGCCCCTCAGCACCAATACCCAACTGCAGTGTAATAAAGTAAGTGAGAGAGAGACACACTTACCTCCCGAACGATCCGGGCGGTGCAGCTCCCGTCTGTCTGCCCTGTAGTGATTGTCCTTCACTTCCTGCTTCTCTGTTCAGACACTACATCACAAACGGATTAGCAGGAAGGGCAGGACAATCACTACAGGGCAGACAGATGGGAGCTACACTGCTTCGATTGTTCAGGAGGTGAGTGCGTCTCTCTCCCACTGACTTTATTACACTGCAGTGGAGCAGCGCCGGGGAGGGGATGGGTAGAAGTGAACAAGGGGGGATCTGGCTGGCACAGGGAGCGAGCAGTGGTATACCTGGCAGGACAAGCTTTTCAACCAACCAGGCAGCAGCAGAGCGAGATCGGAACAAGCCAGGCATCCCTGCCCTGAATACCTTAGACTGTGTGGCTATTTAACCTCTTGGTTTGAAGAAACTGTATGTAGGAGCTAGTGGGGAAAATCACCTAAGCATGGCATGCGTAAAGTTTCTTGATGTTCTTCTAAGCTGTGGCAAATAAATAGAATGTTAAGAAAGTCTAACAGACAGATTCAGAGCGAGCAGAGGCAGTATAACAAAACATGCACATCTAAAGGGATGTCGGGACGCCTCTTCTATTGTAATGCCCTCACTGCACGGAACAGCTTGTAACAACAGATACACTCCACACTGCTCTGCTGTTACCGCAAAGGTTTTTGTCAATGGGCTTCGGTCATTTACTGCACCTCTGAAAATTTTTTAGAAATTAGCACGAAAAAGTCTAAAATACTGAATGCGATATTTTCCCGACCACATTTTTTTTTACGCACAGCCTTTTATGAATGGACCCCAGTTTGTTGGTGTGACACTGTAACACTGCACGGTAATCACTCAGTGACCAGCAAAGGGGTATTGTCAAAAATGTCCGTGCTGCTGTATTTTTCTTTTTTTTAAAAGAACACTGACTGTCTGAAATCATCTAAAGTAACACACAGTAAGGTGACATAGGTTTGTTGGTGTGGCATTGTGTGGGTAACAGTGACAATCAATCACTTATATGCAGTGACAGCGGGCTATGATGGTGACGCAGCCAGCCACACACTACACTGTATATGGTTGTTGTGTTGCTACATCACACACCACACTATAAGATGCAAGAAGAAAGAGTCAGTTCAGCAGGGTCGATGTCAGTCCTCATAATGTCTATTGGGAGATCCCTAGCTGGTGCACTACAAGTAGCAGAGCACCTCGGAGGCAGCAACACAACACAATATCATAATACAACCTGTATCTGCAGCAGCAGCTCCTCTCCATACACTGACTACAGCCAGAGGGAAAATGTTATAGAAGGAGGGGAGGGGGAGTGGCTCGGGTGGTGAGCATGCCTGATTGGCTGTCCTGTCTCACTTTATTTCAGGGTGAAGGGTTAAAAAATGGCCCTACAAGAAAATATTGGGTGGTCAAGAATGGCCCGCATAATTTGTGAAGTAGCGAGCAGCGGTCATTCGCTGGCAAATGTGTTCAGCCATCCCTGCTGATGCATTGATATATATTATCTGTCATTTAACCGCACTTAAAATAAGTTTTTCTCCAAAACTACATGGTCTTTTTAAAGGAACACTATCAATACCCAAGTGTTTTAGAATTACAATGTAGACATAATGTTTAAGTAGCTGTGTAAACATTTTCCTACTATTCATGTTAAATATCAGAGGCAAAAGCTGTAATTCATTGTGTGTAGATTTTAGCTAGGTTTGGAATGTCTCATTTGCAGAGGTGAATCTCTGCAGTCTGACATGCTAAGAACAGTGTAATATTAAAGCAGAGTTATATGAAATTATTCTGGGATCAGGTTTCACACACACAATTACAAATGTTTATGTTGCACATAAGATACATTTCCTCTGCTCTCTATGAGAGAAAGCTCTGCCTGTCTCTGACTGAGCTCTCTGCACACACAGGGTTAACAGATGCACTGTGAGGGGATTACCCCCCCCCCCCCCCCCCCCATCAGATTAGAGATGGCTGCCCTTAGAAAAGTGTGAAAGGAATAAGATAACAGTAAACAAAGAGATAAAGATTCAAATGTAAACACCAGTACTTAGCGCTTCACAAACATTTCCTATCTCAATTGGAAAAAAATGTTAATTGATAGTGTGTCTTTACATGTTTTTTTTCACTTGGAGCCACTGTTCTCCCTAACATGCCCTGCAAATGTGGCGATTATGGCCCATATGAGGGCTTTGCTATTAACCGCTAAAATTGGTGGCTCAGAACCATTGTCTTCACTGTAAATGTGAAATTTAAATCCAAAATCGATCTGCAATTTCGTGAAAAAATTGGCCCGATAGTAACATTTTTGCCCACCCAAGCTTTGTGTCCAAAAACATAATTTGCTCCCCTCAGTCTATACTCTGCAGGGAATAACGGATTAGGGTTATAACCATATAAAGCCCCCTTTTTACGGCTAGCCAAATATTAAAAAACTTTCCATCCCCTGTTTCGCTGAACAAATTACTGGATCATTTGGTAGATTTTTTGGCTTTAGTTCAAGTTGTAGGTTTAAGCATTACCTTCATGATTCTCATGTGGCAGGTCTTTCTGAAGAGGGTTTCCACCTCTTTGTACTCGGCACTGACGGGTGCCACAGACACCGCCTTCACCTTGGCTCCGCCCTGTTTCACCCAGTATGAGATGCTCTGTAACATGGACTCAATAAGTGAGGAATAGTAAGTTGCAGAGTTTGCTGACAGTGCAGAATGATGAATATTACTAGAGAAGGACAGCTCAGAGATTGCCTGGCTCTGTGACATCACCGTGACAAGACTAGATTGATGGTGACGTGCAGAGGCGTTCCCAGCGACGTCTCTAGCCATTTTGTCACTCCAGGCGAGAAAACCTGTAGCACCCCCCCCCCCCCCCCCCCCCATGTGGTGTCCCCTGATGAAAATAATCGTAACACAGCAATGTTTCACCATAAGATAAAAGTAATGTGGCAATCTTTCAACAGAAAATATTCATAATGCAGCAATGATTCACTTAAAATAATCAGAATGCGGCAATCTTTTACCAGAAAATAACCAAAATGCAGCAATGATTCATCATAAAATAATCGTAATGTGGGCAGCGTTCACCATAAAATAATCGTATTGTGGCCAGCCTTAACCAGAAAATAATCGTAATGTGGGCAGCGTTCACCAGAAAATAATCGTAATGTGGCCAGCCTTCACCATAAAACAATCATAATGTGGCCAGCCTTCACCATAAAATAATCGCAATGAGGCCAGCCTTCACCAGAAAATAATCTTAATGTGGCCAGCGTTCACCAGAAAATAATCGTAATGTGGGCAGCGTTCACCAGAAAATAATTGTAATGTGGCCAGTGTTCACCAGTAAATAATCGTAATGTGGGCAGCGTTCACCAGAAAATAATCGTATTGTGGCCAGCCTTAACCAGAAAATAATCGTAATGTGGGCAGCGTTCACCAGAAAATAATCGTAATGTGGCCAGCCTTCACCAGAAAATAATCATAATGTGGCCAGCCTTCACCATAAAACAATCGTAATGTGGCCAGCCTTCACCATAAAATAATCGCAATGAGGCCAGCCTTCACCAGAAAATAATCTTAATGTGGCCAGCGTTCACCAGAAAATAATCGTAATGTGGGCAGCGTTCACCAGAAAATAATTGTAATGTGGCCAGTGTTCACCAGTAAATAATCGGAATGTGGGCAGCGTTCACCAGAAAATAATCGTAATGTGGCCAGCCTTCACCATAAAATAATCGTAATGTAGCCAGCGTTCACCAGAAAATAATCGTAATGTGGGCAGCGTTCACCATAAAATAATCGTAATGTGGGCAGCGTTCACCATAAAATAATCGTAATGTGGGCAGCGTTCACCAGAAAACAATCGCAATGTGGCCAGCTTTCACCAGAAAATAATCGTAATGTGGCCAGCCTTCACCATAAAATAATCGTAATGTGGGCAGCCTTCACCATAAAATAATCGTAATGTGGCCAGCCTTCACCAGAAAATAATCGTAATGTGGCCAGCCTTCACCAGAAAATAATCATAATGTGGTCAGCCTTCACCAGAAAATAATCGTAATATGGGCAGCGTTCACCATAAAATAATCGTAATGTGGGCAGCCTTCACCAGAAAATAATCGTAATGTGGCCAGCCTTCACCAGAAAATAATCGTAATGTGGTCAGCCTTCACCATAAAATAATCGTAATGTGGGCAGCGTTCACCAGAAAATAATCTGAATGTTGCCAGCCTTCACCAGAAAATAATCGTAATGTGGCCAGCCTTCACCAGAAAATAATCGTAATGTGGCCAGCCTTCACCAGAAAATAATCATAATGTGGCCAGCCTTCACCATAAAACAATCGTAATGTGGCCAGCCTTCACCATAAAATAATCGCAATGAGGCCAGCCTTCACCAGAAAATAATCTTAATGTGGCCAGCGTTCACCAGAAAATAATCGTAATGTGGGCAGCGTTCACCAGAAAATAATCGTAATGTGGCCAGTGTTCACCAGTAAATAATCGTAATGTGGGCAGCGTTCACCAGAAAATAACACAGCAATGTTTCACCATAAGATAAAAGTAATGTGGCAATCTTTCAACAGAAAATATTCATAATGCAGCAATGATTCACTTAAAATAATCGGAATGCGGCAATCTTTTACCAGAAAATAACCAAAATGCAGCAATGATTCATCATAAAATAATCGTAACGTGGGCAGCGTTCACCATAAAATAATCGTATTGTGGCCAGCCTTAACCAGAAAATAATCGTAATGTGGGCAGCGTTCACCAGAAAATAATCGTAATGTGGCCAGCCTTCACCAGAAAATAATCATAATGTGGCCAGCCTTCACCATAAAACAATCGTAATGTGGCCAGCCTTCACCATAAAATAATCGCAATGAGGCCAGCCTTCACCAAAAAATAATCTTAATGTGGCCAGCGTTCACCAGAAAATAATCGTAATGTGGGCAGCGTTCACCAGAAAATAATCGTAATGTGGCCAGTGTTCACCAGTAAATAATCGTAATGTGGGCAGCGTTCACCAGAAAATAATCGTAATGTGGCCAGCCTTCACCATAAAATAATCGTAATGTGGCCAGCGTTCACCAGAAAATAATCGTAATGTGGGCAGCGTTCACCATAAAATAATCGTAATGTGGGCAGCGTTCACCATAAAATAATCGTAATGTGGGCAGCGTTCACCAGAAAACAATCGCAATGTGGCCAGCCTTCACCATAAAATAATCGTAATGTGGGCAGCCTTCACCATAAAAAAATCGTAATGTGGCCAGCCTTCACCAGAAAATAATCGTGATGTAGCCAGCCTTCACCAGAAAATAATCATAATGTGGTCAGCCTTCACCAGAAAATAATCGTAATGTGGGCAGCGTTCACCATAAAATAATCGTAATGTGGGCAGCCTTCACCAGAAAATAATCGTAATGTGGCCAGCCTTCACCAGAAAATAATCGTAATGTGGTCAGCCTTCACCATAAAATAATCGTAATGTGGGCAGCGTTCACCAGGAAATAATCTTAATGTTGCCAGCCTTCACCAGAAAATAATCGTAATGTGGCCAGCCTTCACCAGAAAATAATCGTAATGTGTCCAGCCTTCACCAGAAAATAATCGTAATGTGGCCAGCGCTCACCAGAAAATAATCGTAATGTGGCCAGCCTTCACCATAAAATAATTGTAATGTGGCCAGCCTTCACCAGAAAATAATCGTAATGTGGGCAGCGTTCACCAGAAAATAATCGTAATGTGGGCAGCGTTCACCAGAAAATAATTGTAATGTGGCCAGCCTTCACCATAAAATAATCGTAATGTGGCCAGCGTTCACCATAAAATAATCGTAATGTGGGCAGCGTTCACCAGAAAATAATCATAATGTGGGTAGCGTTCACCAGAAAATAATCTTAATATGGCCAGCGTTCACCAGAAAATAATCGTAATGTAGCCAGCGCTCACCAGAAAATAATCGTAATGTGGCGAGCGTTCACCAGAAAATAAATGTAATGTGGCCAGCGTTCACCGGAAAATAATCGTAATGTGCCCAGCCGTCACCAGCAAATAATAATCGTAACGTGGCGAGCATTCACCAGTAAATAATCGTAATGTGGGCGGCCTTCACCATAAAATAATCGTAATGTGGCCAGCCTTCACCATAAAATAATCGTAATGTGGGCAGCGTTCACCAGAAAATAATTGTAATGTGGCCAGCGTTCACCAGAAAATAATCGTAATGTGGCCAGCCTTCACCATAAAATCGTCATGTGGCCAGCCTTCACCAGAAAATAACCGTAATGTGGGCAGCCTTCACCAGAAAATAATCGTAATGTGGGCAGCGTTCACCAGAAAATAATCGTAATGTGGCCAGCGTTCACCAGAAAATAATCGTAATGTGGCGAGCGTTCACCAGAAAATAATTGTAATGTGGCCAGCGTTCACCGGAAAATAATCGTAATGTGGCCAGCGTTCACCAGGAAATTATGCTAATGTGACCAGCGTTCACCAGAAAATAATCGTAACGTGGCCAGCATTCACCAGAAAATAATCGTAATGTGGCCAGCGTTCACCAGGAAATTATGCTAATGTGGCCAGCGTTCACCAGAAAATAATCGTAATGTGGCCAGCGTTCACCAGAAAATAATCGTAATGTGGCCAGCCTTCACCAGAAAATAATCGTAATGTGGGCAGCGTTCACCAGAAAAGAATCGTAATGCGGCCAGCGTTCACCAGAAAATAATCTTAATGTGGCCAGCGTTCACCAGAAAATAATCTTAAACTCCCTGGCGGTCAATTAAAATTATTTTCTGGTGAAGGCTGGCCACATTACGATTATTTTCTGGTGAATGCTGGCCACGTTATGATTATTTTCTGGTGAACGCTGGCCACATTAGCATAGTTTCCTAGTGAACGCTGGCCACATTACGATTATTTTCTGGTGAATGCTGGCCACGTTACGATTATTTTCTGGTGAATGCTGGTCACATTAGCATAATTTCCTGGTGAACGCTGGCCACATTACGATTATTTTCCGGTGAACGCTGACCACATTACAATTATTTTCTGGTGAACGCTCGCCACATTATGATTATTTTCTGGTGAACGCTGGCCACGTTAAGATTATTTTCTGGTGAACGCTGGGCACATTAGGATTATTTTCTGGTGAACGCTACCCACTGTGATGATTTGCTCAGCTGCCTGTGCAGGCAGCCAGCCTTTTGACCATTGTGTAGGTTTGCATGCTGCAGGACTCTGGAAAGAAGAGCTTCTGTCAGTTTTGCAGCTTGTGCTTGCAGAGGAATTTGCATACGTTGTCATGCAAATTGCCTGGCCACATTCATTGGAGGCGTGTACTATAAGTACTATGTCTTCCCCACAATGCTTGGCTGTTTATAAGGATTTTGTCCTGTGTAACACTCCTGCCGGGAGTGTCAGCCATGCTCTTTGTTTGAAGTTCAGCTTAGAGTAATTCCTGAATCTGCGCTAGGCAGGTTTCCTTAGTGCAGTTAGGATTGTATTATCTGTTTGTATGTTCTGTTGCCATTGTCCTGTCCCAATGGTGGTCGAGAGGAAATGGTTCTGATCTCTGTTCTTGGAGTATAGCTGGTGCAGCGGTTGCTACCAGCTATCTCTTCTGTTCTGTCTCCTGGGATCGCGCTAGCTACTTTTTGCTAGCGCTGGGGATCCTTCTGTTCTGCAACTCTGTCTCCTGGGATCGCGCTAGCCACTTTTCGCTAGCGCTGGGGATCCTTCTGTTCTGTCTCCTGGGATCGTGCTAGCCACTTTTCGCTAGCACTGGGGATCCTTCTGTTCTGTCTCCTGGGATCGCGCTAGCCACTTTTCGCTAGCGCTGGGGATCCTATCTCTCGCTTGTCCCTGTTTTCGTGTGTCTGTCTTGTCTGCTACGCTTGCTGGAGGCTCGGTGAGGTAACCGTTAAGCAAGCGTACGCGTCCTCTGTTTCATGTTTGTCTGTCAATGGTTAGTTAGGCGTGCTTGTCTCTATTGTGCTTATCACGTGAAGACCGTGCATAACCGCGTGCACTGTTGCGAATGAGTGCGGTGTCCGCGGTTAGCTAGCGTTTGTTATTTTCCTTGTTATTCTCATTGTATTATTTGCTGTGCCTTTGCTAACCTCGTATTCTGTTCTGATCTGCCTTGTGTCACGTCTGGCGATCGCACCTCTCGCGATCACGTTCCTATTTCATATCTGCTGTTGTGTGTGCGCGGTCGCGGGGTGACGACTAGATTGGCGCACACACATACAATCTGTCCCTTTGCTCGTTCTCATTCGCAATCGCCTCTCTTGCGATTGCGTTCTGCGCTTCGTACAAATTCCTGTCTGGCATTTGTGGAGGTACAGAGGATTGGTTCCTCTGCACTCCCCAGCGCCATCTGCCGACAGGAATTTTCCCTCTATGGGTGCGTAGCACCTTTTGCTGGGTGCCTGCAAATATACGCTTGTGGAGGATTTCCGCCGTATCAGCGCACGCGTTGTGCGCTGATCACGGAGAAAGTTCCACAATCGTTACACCCACATTACGATTATTTTCTGGTGAACGCTGCCCACATTACGATTATTTTATGGTGAAGGCTGGCCACATTACGATTATTTTATGGTGAAGGCTGGCCACATTACGATTATTTTATGGTGAACGCTGCCCACATTACGATTATTTTCTGGTGAACGCTGCCCACATTACGATTATTTTCTGGTGAACGCTGGCCACATTACGATTATTTTATGGTGAAGGCTGCTCTCATTACGATTATTTTCTGGTGAACGCTGGCCACATTACGATTATTTTCTGGTGAAGGCTGACCACATTACGATTATTTTCTGGTGAAGGCTGGCCACATTACGATTATTTTCTGATGAACGCTGGCCACATTATGATTATTTTCTGGTGAACGCTGCCCACATTACGATTATTTTATGGTGAAGGCTGTCCACATTACCATTATTTTATGGTGAAGGCTGCCCACATTTAGATTATTTTATGGTGAAGGCTGCCCACATTACGATTATTTTCTGGTGAACGCTGGCCACATTACGATTATTTTATGGTGAAGGCTGCTCTCATTACGATTATTTTCTGGTGAACGCTGGCCACATTACGATTATTTTCTGGTGAAGGCTGACCACATTACGATTATTTTCTGGTGAAGGCTGGCCACATTACGATTATTTTCTGATGAACGCTGGCCACATTATGATTATTTTCTGGTGAACGCTGCCCACATTACGATTATTTTATGGTGAAGGCTGTCCACATTACCATTATTTTATGGTGAAGGCTGCCCACATTTAGATTATTTTATGGTGAACGCTGCCCACTTTACGATTATTTTCTGGTGAACGCTGCCCACATTACGATTATTTTCTGTTGAAGGCTGGCCACATTACGATTATTTTCTGGTGAAGGCTGGCCACATTACGATTATTTTCTGGTGAAGGCTGGCCACATTACGATTATTTTCTGGTAAAGGCTGCCCACATTACGATTTTCTGGTGAAGGCTGCCCACATTATGATTATTTTCTGGTGAAGGCTGGCTACATTGCGATTATTTTCTGGTGAACGCTGGCCACATTAAGATTATTTTATGGTGAAGGCTGGCCACATTACGATTAATTTCTGGTGTATGCTAACCACATTAAGATTATTTTCTGGTGAACGCTACCCACATTACGATTATTTTCTGGTGAAAGCTGCCCACATTACGATCATTTTCTGGTGAAGCCTAGCCACATTACGATTATTTTATGGTGAAGGCTGGCCACATTACGATTATTTTATGGTAAACGCTGCCCACATTACGATTATTTTATGGTGAACGCTGGCCACATTACGATTATTTTATGGTGAAGGCTGGCCACATTACAAGTATTTACTGGTGAACGCTGACCACATTAAGACTATTTTCTGGTGAAGGCTGGCCTCATTACGATTATTTTATGGTGAAGGCTGGCCACAATACGATTATTTTATGGTGAAGGCTGGCCACATTATGATTATTTTCTGGTGAAGGCTGGCCACATTACGATTATTTTCTGGTAAAGGCTGGCCACATTACGATTATTTTCTGGTGAAGGCTGCCCACATTACGATTATCTTCTGGTAAAGGCTGGCCACATTATGATTATTTTCTGGTGAACGCTGGCCACATTAAGATTATTTTATGGTGAAGGCTGGCCACATTACGATTATTTTCTGGTGAACGCTAACCACATTAAGATTATTTTCTGGTGAACGCTACCCACATTAAGATTATTTTCTGGTGAACGCTACCCACATTATGATTATTTTCTGGTGAAAGCTGCCCACATTACGATTATTTTCTGGTGAAGCCTGGCCACATTACGATTATTTTATGGGGAAGGCTGGCCACATTACGATTATTTTATGGTGAACGCTGCCCACATTACGTTTATTTTCTGGTGAACGCTGCCCACATTACGTTTATTTTCTGGTGAACGCTGCCCACATTACGATTATTTTATGGTGAACGCTGGCCACATTACGATTATTTTATGGTGAACGCTGGCCACATTACGATTATTTTATGGTGAAGGCTGGCCACATTACGATTATTTTCTGGTGAACGCTGGCCACATTAAGATTATTTTCTGGTGAACGCTACCCACATTACGATTATTTTCTGGTGAAGCCTGGCCACATTACGATTATTTTATGGTGAAGGCTGGCCACATTACGATTATTTTATGGTGAGCGCTGCCCACATTACGTTTATTTTCTGGTGAACGCTGCCCACATTACGATTATTTTATGGTGAACGCTGGCCACATTACGATTATTTTATGGTGAAGGCTGGCCACATTACGATTATTTTATGGTGAAGGCTGGCCACATTACGATTATTTACTGGTGAACACTGGCCACATTACGATTATTTTCTGGTGAACGCTGCCCACATTACGATTATTTTCTGGTGAACGCTGACCACATTAACACTATTTTCTGGTGAAGGCTGGCCTCATTACGATTATTTTATGGTGAAGGCTGGCCACAATACGATTATTTTATGGTGAAGGCTGGCCACATTATCATTATTTTCTGGTGAAGGCTGGCCACATTACGATTATTTTCTGGTGAACGCTGCCCACATTACGATTATTTTATGATGAATCATTGCTGCATTTTGGTTATTTTCTGGCAAAAGATTGCCGCATTCCGATTATTTTAAGTGAATCATTGCTGCGTTATGAATATTTTCTGTTGAAAGATTGCCACATTACTTTTATCTTATGGTGAAACATTGCTGTGTTATGAATATTTTCATCAGGGGACACCACATGGGGGGGGGGGGGCGCCACAGGTTTTCTCGCCTGGAGTGACAAAATGGCTAGAGACGTCGCTGCATATTTCAGTAACAATATGTCAGTTTGAAGGACAAGTGTAAGATTTACAGTTACATGAATAAGTCTTTTAGTGGATAAATACAAATATTTGCACAGATCTGTGCATGAGAGGTAAAGGAGGGAAGACACAAGGGTGTCAGGCTTTCAGAGACTGACTCTCTCTCCAGTAGATGGACATTTCAGCATGGGGCAGTATTGCTGCTTCGCTCTGCACTCAGTGCACTCAGTAATGTGACACAAGGGTGGAGCTCCAGACCGAGAACTAAGAAGAATTACCAGAAATGAAAGTGAAAGAATTTCAGAGCTGAACTAGGAAGGACAATTTTCCCTCTCTGGCCTCATTCTTAGTCCTTTGTACGGCCTAACACACCAAACCCAGCTCTCTGCACACTCTACAAACTACCCCTCACCATGGGGGACAGCAGCTACCCCTACCCTGTCACTCTTCAGTGGGAGAGTGGCCCAAACAGCCTGAAGAAGCTGAAGAATAAGATCCTGCTGTATTTCCAGAAAAAGAGTGAATCTGGTGGTGGAGAGTGTGAGATCCTAGATACCGACTGCAGGCAGGGGTACATCCTCATACACTTCAAACTACAAGCAGGTAAGTGCTAGAAAGGGGTACAGCCTCATACACTACAAGGAGGGGGCCGGTAAGTGCTAGAGAGGGGGTACATCCTCATATGCTACAAGGAGGGGCAGCTAAGTGCTAGAGAGGGGCCGGGCCGAGGCATAGGCTGGAGAGGCTCCAGCCTCAGGGCGCAGTGTAGGAGGGGGCGCACAATTCATTCAGTTGTCATTCTTAATTGTGTATTAAGCAGAAAGAAATAAGAAAAGGGGATACATAGCAGTGACTGCAAGCCAGATAACTAGATATTAAGGTGTTGGGGAGGTTGTGGGCCCTGTGGCCCTCTTAGTCTAATAGCAATCAGTGTGTGACGGCTGGGGTGGGAGGGATGGAGGGGCGCACTTTGGTGTCTCAGCCTTGGGTGCTGGAGGACCTTGTCCCTGCTCTGGAGAGGGGGTACATCCTCATATACTACAAGGAGGGGGCAGGTAAGTGCTAGAGAGGGGGTACAGCCTCATACACTACAAGGAGGGGGCAGGTAAGTGTTAGAGAGGGGGTACATCCTCATACACCACAAGGAGGGGGCAGGTAAGTGCTAGAGAGGGGTACAGCCTCATACACTACAAGGAGGGGGCCAGTAAGTGCTAGAGAGGGGTACAGCCTCATACACTACAAGGAGGGGGCTGGTACGTGCTAGAGAGGGGGTACAGCCTCATACACTACAAGGAGGGGGCAGGTAAATGCTAGAGAGGGGGTACATCCTCATACACTGCAAGGAGGGGGCAGGTAAGTGCTAGAGAGGGGGTACATCCCCATACACTACAAGGAGGGGGCAGGTAAGTGCTAGAGAGGGGGTACATCCTCATACACTGCAAGGAGGGGGCAGGTAAGTGCTAGAGAGGGGGTACATCCTCATACACTACAAGGAGGGGGCAGGTAAGTGCTAGAGAGGGGACACATCCTCATACACTACAAGGAGAGGGCAGGTGAGTGCTAGAGAAGGGTACATCCTCATACACTACAAGGAGGGGCAGGTAAGTGCTAGAGAGGGGGTACATCCTCATATACTACAAGGAGGGGGCAGGTAAGTGCTAGAGAGGAGGTACAATACAATACAATAACATTTCTATAGCGCTTTTCTCCCATAGGACTCAAAGCGCTTAGGCTCTCTTAGATTCAGTAATTAGTAGGATGAAGTATTCACACAACAAAAGTTATATTCCTGCAAATGCCAAACTGAACAGGTGGGTTTTCAGTCTGGATTTAACCACTTGCCGACCGCCTACTTCATATTGGCGGCAAAGTGGCAGCCCCAGGACCACGTAACGCAGAATGGCGTCAGGTCCTGGGGCACTCTTTGGCCGGGGATCGCGCGCTGGGATGCGCGCTCATCCGCCGGCAATAGGCTCCGCCCACCCGCGACGTCAACCCGCCGGCCAATCGGAAGCGCCGGCGGGTTGTTAACCCGACGATCCCCGGATAGGAAGCGTATAATACGCTTTGTAATGTTTACAAAGTGTATTATACAGGCTGCCTCCTGCCCTGGTGGTCCCAGTGTCCGAGGGACCACCAGGGCAGGCTGCAGCCACCCTAGTCTGCACACAAACACACTGATCTGCCCCCTGATCGCCCACAGTACCCCTCAGACTCCCCCCTGCCCACCCCCCAGACCACCATTTGCACACAATCACCCCCCTAATCACCCATCAATCACTCCCTGTCACTATCTATCAACGCTATTTTTTTTTTTAGTCCCTAAACTGCCCCCTGCTCCCTCCTGATCACCCCCCCCCCACCCCTCAGTTTCTCCCCAGACCCTCCCCCCCCCCTGTGTACTGTATGCATCTATCCCCCCTGATCACCTGTCAATCACCCGTCAATCACCCCCTGTCACTGCCACCCATCAATCAGCCCCTAACCTGCCCCTTGCGGGCAATCTGATCACCCACCCACACCAATAGATCGCCCACAGATCCGACATCAGATCACCTCCCAAATCCATCGTTTACATCTATTCTCTCCTCTAAACACCCACTAATTACCCATCAATCACCAATCAATCACCCCCTATCACCACCTGTCACTGTTACCCATCAGATTAGACCCTTGCGGGCACCCAATCACCCGCCCACACGCTCAGATTGCCCTCAAACCCCCCCTTATCGATTCGCCAGTGCATTATTTACATCCGTTCTTCCCTGTAATAACCCACTGATCACCTGTCAATCACCCCCTGTCACTGCCACCCATCAATCACCCCCTGTCACTGCCACCCATCAATCAGCCCCTAACCTGCCCCTTGCGGGCAATCTGATCACCCACCCACACCAATAGATCGCCCGCAGATCCGACATCAGATCACCTCCCAAATCCATTGTTTACATCTATTCTCTCCTCTAAACACCCACTAATTACCCATCAATCACCCATCAATCACCTTCTATCACCACCTGTCACTGTTACCCATCAGATTAGACCCTTGCGGGCACCCAATCACCCGCCCACACGCTCAGATTGCCCTCAAACCCCCCCTTATCGATTCGCCAGTGCATTATTTACATCCGTTCTTCCCTGTAATAACCCACTGATCACCTGTCAATCACCCCCTGTCACTGCCACCCATCAATCACCCCCTGTCACTGCCACCCATCAATCAGCCCCTAACCTGCCCCCTGCGGGCAATCTGATCACCCACCCACACCAATAGATCGCCCGCAGATCCGACATCAGATCACCTCCCAAGCGCAGTGTTTACATCTATTCTCTCCTCTAAACACCCACTAATTACCCATCAATCACCCCCTATCACCACCTGTCACTGTTACCCATCAGATTAGACCCTAATCTGCCCCTTGCGGGCACCCAATCACCCGCCCACACGCTCAGATTGCCCTCAGACCCCCCCTTATCAATTCGCCAGTGCAATATTTACATCTGTTATTCCCTGTAATAACCCACTGATCACCTGTCAATCACCCATTAATCACCCCCTGTCACTGCCACCCATCAATCACCCCCTGTCACTGCCACCCATCAATCAGCCCCTAACCTGCCCCTTGCGGGCAATCTGATCACCCACCCACACCAATAGATCGCCCGCAGATCCGACATCAGATCACCTCCCAAGTGCAGTGTTTACATCTCTTCTCTCCTCTAAACACCCACTAATTACCCATCAATCACCCCCTATCACCACCTGTCACTGTTACCCATCAGATTAGACCCTAATCTGCCCCTTGCGGGCACCCAATCACCCGCCCACACCTCAGAACGCCCTCAGACCCCAGCCCTGATCACCTCGCTAGTGCATTGCTTGCATCTATTTCCCCCCTCTAATCACACCTTGAGACACCCATAAATCACCTCCTGTCACCCCCTAGCACACCTACCCATCAGATCAGGCCCTAATTTGCCCCGTGTGGGCTCCTGATCACTCGGCCAAACCCTCAGATCCCCCTCAGATCCCCTTCCGATCACCTCCCCAGTGCATTGATTGCATCTATTTTCCCCTCTAACCGCCCCCTGAGACACCCATCAATCACCTCCCGTCACCCCCCTAGCACTCCTATCCATCAGATCAGGCCCAATACATCCTGTCATCTAAGAGGCCACCCTGCTTATGACCGTTTCCACAAAATTTGCCCGATCATAGACCACCTGTCATCAAAATTTGCAGATGCTTATACCTCTGAACAGTCATTTTGAGAAATTTGGTTTCCAGACTACTCACAGTTTTGGGCCCGTAAAATGCCAGGGCAGTATAGGAACCCCACAAGTGACCCCATTTTAGAAAGAAGACACCCCAAGGTATTCTGTTAGGTGTATGATGAGTTCATAGAAGATTTTATTTTTTGTCAAAAGTTAGCGGAAATTGCATTTTTCACTAACTTGTGACAAAAAATAAAATCTTCTATGAACTCACCATACCCCTAACGGAATACCTTGGGGTGTCGTCTTTCTAAAATGGGGTCACTTGTGGGGTTCCTATACTGCCCTGGCATTTTAGGGGCCCTAAACCGTGGGGAGTAGTCTAGAAAACAAATGCCTCAAAATGACCTGTGAATAGGACGTTGGGCCCCTTAGCGCACCTAGGCTGCAAAAAAGTGTCACACATGTAGTATCGCCATACTCAGGAGAAGTAGTATAATGTGTTTTGTGGTGTATTTTTACACATACCCATGCTGGGTGGGAGAAATCTCTCTGTAAATGGACAATTGTGTGTAAAAAAAATCAAAAATGTGTCATTTACAGAGATATTTCTCCCACCCAGCATGGTTATATGTAAAAATACACCACAAAACACATTATACTACTTCTTCTGAGTACGGCGATACCACATGTGTGACACTTTTTTGCAGCCTAACTGTGCTAAGGGGCCCAAAGTCCAATGAGTACCTTTAGGATTTCACAGGTCATTTTGAGACATTTGGGTTCAAGACTACTCCTCACGGTTTAGGGCCCCTAAAATGCCAGGGCAGTATTGGAACCCCACAAATGACCCCATTCTAGAAAGAAGACACCCCGAGGTATTCCGTTAGGAGTATGGTGAGTTCATAGAAGATTTTATTTTTTGTCACAAGTTAGCGGAAATTGATATGTATTGTTTTTTTTTCACAAAGTGTCATTTTCCGCTAACTTGTGACAAAAAAAAATCTTCTATGAACTCACCATACCCCTTACGGAATACCTTGGGGTGTCTTCTTTCTAAAATGGGGTCACTTGTGGGGTTCCTATACTGCCCTGGCATTTTAGGGGCCCTAAACCGTGAGGAGTAGTCTAGAATCCAAATGCCTCAAAATGACCTGTGAATAGGACGTTAGGCCCCTTAGCGCACCTAGGTTGCAAAAAAGTGTCACACATGTGGTATCGCCGCACTCAGAAGAAGTAGTATAATGTGTTTTGGGGTGTATTTTTATACATACCCATGCTGGGTGGAAGAAATGTCTCTGTAAATGGACAATTGTGTGTAAAAAAAATCAAATAATTGTCATTTACAGAGATATTTCTCCCACCTAGCATCTGTATGTGTAAAAATACACCCCAAAACACATTATACTACTTCTCCTGAGTACGGCGGTACCACATGTGTGGCACTTTTTTGCACCCTAAGTGCGCTAAGGGGCCCAAAGTCCAATGAGTACCTTTAGGATTTCACAGGTCATTTTGCGACATTTGGTTTCAAGACTACTCCTCACGGTTTAGGGCCCCTAAAATGCCAGGGCAGTATAGGAACCCCACAAATGACCCCATTTTAGAAAGAAGACACCCCAAGGTATTCCGTTAGGAGTATGGTGAGTTCATAGAAGATTTTATTTTTGTCACAAGTTAGCGGAAAATGACACTTTGTGAAAAAAAAACAATTAAAATCAATTTCCGCTAACTTGTGACAAAAAAAAAAAATCTTCTATGAACTCACCATACTCCTAATGGAATACTTTGGGGTGTCTTCTTTCTAAAATGGGGTAATTTGTGGGATTCCTATACTGTCCTGGCATTTTAGGGGCCCTAAACCGTGAGGAGCAGTCTTGAAACGAAATTTCTCAAAATGACCTGTGAAATCCTAAAGGTGCTCATTGGACTTTGGGCCCCTTAGCGCAGTTAGGGTGCAAAAAAGTGCCACACATGTGGTATCGCCGTACTCAGGAGAAGTAGTATAATGTGTTTTGGGGTGTATTTTTCCACATACCCATGCTGAGTGGGAGAAATATCTCTATAAATTGACAATTGTGTGTAAAAAAAATTGTCATTTACGGAGATATTTCTCCCACCCAGCATGGGTATGTGTAAAAATACACCCCAAAACACATTATACTACTTCTCCTGAGTACGGCAATACCACATGTGTGGCACTTTTTTGCAGCCTAACTGCGCTACGGGGCCCAAAGTCCAATGAGCATCTTTAGGCTTTACAGGGGTGCTTACAATTAGGCACCCCCCAAAATGCCAGGACAGTGAACACACCCCACAAATGACCCCATTTTGGAAAGTAGACACTTCAAGGTATTCAGAGAGGAGCATAGTGAGTCCGTGGCAGATTTCATTTTTTTTTGTCGCAAGTTAGAAGAAATGGAAACTTTTTTTTTTGTTTTTTTTGTTACAAAGTGTCATTTTCCGCTAACTTGTGACAAAAAATAAAATCTTCTATGAACTCACCATGCCTCTCACTGAATACTTTGGGATGTCTTCTTTCCAAAATGGGGTCATTTGGGGTGTATTTGTACTATCCTGGAATTTTAGCCCCTCATGAAACCTGACAGGTGCGCAGAAAAGTCAGAGATGCTTGAAAATGGGAAAATTCACTTTTGGCACCATAGTTTGTAAACGCTATAACTTTTACCCAATCCAATAAATATACACTAAATGTTTTTTCTATCTATTCTCTCCTCTAAACACCCACTAATTACCCATCAATCACCCATCAATCACCCCCTATCACCACCTGTCACTGTTACCCATCAGATTAGACCCTTGCGGGCACCCAATCACCCGCCCACACGCTCAGATTGCCCTCAAACCCCCCCTTATCGATTCGCCAGTGCATTATTTACATCCGTTCTTCCCTGTAATAACCCACTGATCACCTGTCAATCACCCCCTGTCACTGCCACCCATCAATCACCCCCTGTCACTGCCACCCATCAATCAGCCCCTAACCTGCCCCTTGCGGGCAATCTGATCACCCACCCACACCAATAGATCGCCCGCAGATCCGACATCAGATCACCTCCCAAATCCATTGTTTACATCTATTCTCTCCTCTAAACACCCACTAATTACCCATCAATCACCCATCAATCACCCCCTATCACCACCTGTCACTGTTACCCATCAGATTAGACCCTTGCGGGCACCCAATCACCCGCCCACACGCTCAGATTGCCCTCAAACCCCCCCTTATCGATTCGCCAGTGCATTATTTACATCCGTTCTTCCCTGTAATAACCCACTGATCACCTGTCAATCACCCCCTGTCACTGCCACCCATCAATCACCCCCTGTCACTGCCACCCATCAATCAGCCCCTAACCTGCCCCCTGCGGGCAATCTGATCACCCACCCACACCAATAGATCGCCCGCAGATCCGACATCAGATCACCTCCCAAGCGCAGTGTTTACATCTATTCTCTCCTCTAAACACCCACTAATTACCCATCAATCACCCCCTATCACCACCTGTCACTGTTACCCATCAGATTAGACCCTAATCTGCCCCTTGCGGGCACCCAATCACCCGCCCACACGCTCAGATTGCCCTCAGACCCCCCCTTATCAATTCGCCAGTGCAATATTTACATCTGTTATTCCCTGTAATAACCCACTGATCACCTGTCAATCACCCATTAATCACCCCCTGTCACTGCCACCCATCAATCACCCCCTGTCACTGCCACCCATCAATCAGCCCCTAACCTGCCCCTTGCGGGCAATCTGATCACCCACCCACACCAATAGATCGCCCGCAGATCCGACATCAGATCACCTCCCAAGTGCAGTGTTTACATCTCTTCTCTCCTCTAAACACCCACTAATTACCCATCAATCACCCCCTATCACCACCTGTCACTGTTACCCATCAGATTAGACCCTAATCTGCCCCTTGCGGGCACCCAATCACCTGCCCACACCTCAGAACGCCCTCAGACCCCAGCCCTGATCACCTCGCTAGTGCATTGCTTGCATCTATTTCCCCCCTCTAATCACACCTTGAGACACCCATAAATCACCTCCTGTCACCCCCTAGCACACCTACCCATCAGATCAGGCCCTAATTTGCCCCGTGTGGGCTCCTGATCACTCGGCCAAACCCTCAGATCCCCCTCAGATCCCCTTCCGATCACCTCCCCAGTGCATTGATTGCATCTATTTTCCCCTCTAACCGCCCCCTGAGACACCCATCAATCACCTCCCGTCACCCCCCTAGCACTCCTATCCATCAGATCAGGCCCAATACATCCTGTCATCTAAGAGGCCACCCTGCTTATGACCGTTTCCACAAAATTTGCCCGATCATAGACCACCTGTCATCAAAATTTGCAGATGCTTATACCTCTGAACAGTCATTTTGAGAAATTTGGTTTCCAGACTACTCACAGTTTTGGGCCCGTAAAATGCCAGGGCAGTATAGGAACCCCACAAGTGACCCCATTTTAGAAAGAAGACACCCCAAGGTATTCTGTTAGGTGTATGATGAGTTCATAGAAGATTTTATTTTTTGTCAAAAGTTAGCGGAAATTGCATTTTTCACTAACTTGTGACAAAAAATAAAATCTTCTATGAACTCACCATACCCCTAACGGAATACCTTGGGGTGTCGTCTTTCTAAAATGGGGTCACTTGTGGGGTTCCTATACTGCCCTGGCATTTTAGGGGCCCTAAACCGTGGGGAGTAGTCTAGAAAACAAATGCCTCAAAATGACCTGTGAATAGGACGTTGGGCCCCTTAGCGCACCTAGGCTGCAAAAAAGTGTCACACATGTAGTATCGCCATACTCAGGAGAAGTAGTATAATGTGTTTTGTGGTGTATTTTTACACATACCCATGCTGGGTGGGAGAAATCTCTCTGTAAATGGACAATTGTGTGTAAAAAAAATCAAAAATGTGTCATTTACAGAGATATTTCTCCCACCCAGCATGGTTATATGTAAAAATACACCACAAAACACATTATACTACTTCTTCTGAGTACGGCGATACCACATGTGTGACACTTTTTTGCAGCCTAACTGTGCTAAGGGGCCCAAAGTCCAATGAGTACCTTTAGGATTTCACAGGTCATTTTGAGACATTTGGGTTCAAGACTACTCCTCACGGTTTAGGGCCCCTAAAATGCCAGGGCAGTATTGGAACCCCACAAATGACCCCATTCTAGAAAGAAGACACCCCGAGGTATTCCGTTAGGAGTATGGTGAGTTCATAGAAGATTTTATTTTTTGTCACAAGTTAGCGGAAATTGATATGTATTGTTTTTTTTTCACAAAGTGTCATTTTCCGCTAACTTGTGACAAAAAAAAATCTTCTATGAACTCACCATACCCCTTACGGAATACCTTGGGGTGTCTTCTTTCTAAAATGGGGTCACTTGTGGGGTTCCTATACTGCCCTGGCATTTTAGGGGCCCTAAACCGTGAGGAGTAGTCTAGAATCCAAATGCCTCAAAATGACCTGTGAATAGGACGTTAGGCCCCTTAGCGCACCTAGGTTGCAAAAAAGTGTCACACATGTGGTATCGCCGCACTCAGAAGAAGTAGTATAATGTGTTTTGGGGTGTATTTTTATACATACCCATGCTGGGTGGAAGAAATGTCTCTGTAAATGGACAATTGTGTGTAAAAAAAATCAAATAATTGTCATTTACAGAGATATTTCTCCCACCTAGCATCTGTATGTGTAAAAATACACCCCAAAACACATTATACTACTTCTCCTGAGTACGGCGGTACCACATGTGTGGCACTTTTTTGCACCCTAAGTGCGCTAAGGGGCCCAAAGTCCAATGAGTACCTTTAGGATTTCACAGGTCATTTTGCGACATTTGGTTTCAAGACTACTCCTCACGGTTTAGGGCCCCTAAAATGCCAGGGCAGTATAGGAACCCCACAAATGACCCCATTTTAGAAAGAAGACACCCCAAGGTATTCCGTTAGGAGTATGGTGAGTTCATAGAAGATTTTATTTTTGTCACAAGTTAGCGGAAAATGACACTTTGTGAAAAAAAAACAATTAAAATCAATTTCCGCTAACTTGTGACAAAAAAAAAAAATCTTCTATGAACTCACCATACTCCTAATGGAATACTTTGGGGTGTCTTCTTTCTAAAATGGGGTAATTTGTGGGATTCCTATACTGTCCTGGCATTTTAGGGGCCCTAAACCGTGAGGAGCAGTCTTGAAACGAAATTTCTCAAAATGACCTGTGAAATCCTAAAGGTGCTCATTGGACTTTGGGCCCCTTAGCGCAGTTAGGGTGCAAAAAAGTGCCACACATGTGGTATCGCCGTACTCAGGAGAAGTAGTATAATGTGTTTTGGGGTGTATTTTTCCACATACCCATGCTGAGTGGGAGAAATATCTCTATAAATTGACAATTGTGTGTAAAAAAAATTGTCATTTACGGAGATATTTCTCCCACCCAGCATGGGTATGTGTAAAAATACACCCCAAAACACATTATACTACTTCTCCTGAGTACGGCAATACCACATGTGTGGCACTTTTTTGCAGCCTAACTGCGCTACGGGGCCCAAAGTCCAATGAGCATCTTTAGGCTTTACAGGGGTGCTTACAATTAGGCACCCCCCAAAATGCCAGGACAGTGAACACACCCCACAAATGACCCCATTTTGGAAAGTAGACACTTCAAGGTATTCAGAGAGGAGCATAGTGAGTCCGTGGCAGATTTCATTTTTTTTTGTCGCAAGTTAGAAGAAATGGAAACTTTTTTTTTTGTTTTTTTTGTTACAAAGTGTCATTTTCCGCTAACTTGTGACAAAAAATAAAATCTTCTATGAACTCACCATGCCTCTCACTGAATACTTTGGGATGTCTTCTTTCCAAAATGGGGTCATTTGGGGTGTATTTGTACTATCCTGGAATTTTAGCCCCTCATGAAACCTGACAGGTGCGCAGAAAAGTCAGAGATGCTTGAAAATGGGAAAATTCACTTTTGGCACCATAGTTTGTAAACGCTATAACTTTTACCCAATCCAATAAATATACACTAAATGTTTTTTTTTTTATCAAAGACATGTAGCAGAATAACTTTCGCGCTCAAATGTATAGGAAATTTTACTTTATTTGAAAAATGTCAGCACAGAAAGTTAAAAAAGTAATTTTTTTGACAAAATTCATGTCTTTTTTGATGAATATAATAAAAACTAAAACTCGCAGCAGCAATCAAATAGCAGCAAAAGAAAGCTGTATTAGTGACAAGAAAAGGAGGTAAAATTCATTTAGGTGGTAGGTTGTATGACTGAGCAATAAACCGTGAAAGCTGCAGTGGTCCGAATGGAAAAAAAGGCTCTGGTCCTTAAAGAGACTCTGTAACGACAAAAAGATCCCCTGGGGGGTACTCACCTCGGGTGGGGGAAGCCTCAGGATCCTAATGAGGCTTCCCACGCCGTCCTCTGTCCCACGGAGGTCTCGCTGCAGCCCTCCGAACAGCCGGCGACTGTGCCGACTGTTCAATTCAATATTTACCTTTGCAGGCTCCAGCGGGGGCGCTGTGGCTGCTTTCGCTCCGAAGGAGGCGGAAATACCCGATCTCAGTCGGGTCCGCTCTACTGCGCAGGCGCCGGAGACTTGCGCCTGCGCAGTAGAGCGGACCCGACTGAGATCGGGTATTTCCGCCTCCTTCGGAGCGAAAGCAGCCAGAGCGCCTGCGCAGGAGCCTGCAAAGGTAAATATTACGTCACCGCTGTACGGAGGGCTACAGCGAGACCCCCGAGGGACGGCAGACGGCGTGGGAAGCCTCATTAGGATCCTGAGGCTTCCCCCATCCGAGGTGAGTACCCCCCAGGGGACGTTTTAACGTTACAGATTCTCTTTAAGGGGTTTTATGACTGCAGTCCTTAAGTGGTTAAACACGTCCAGGGATGGAGCTGTCCTGATCTGTTGAGGTAAGGAGTTCCAAAACGTAGGGGCAGCATGGCAGAAAGCTCTGGGACCAAAAGTTTCCAAGTGGACTCTGGGTATGACTAGATTATTAGAACCTGTTGATCTGAGAATGCGGGGATTGCTACACAGCTGTAACATAGCTTTCATGTATCCAGGGCCTAGATTATTCAGGGATTTAAATGTCAGTAGGCCAATCTTGAATTGGACCCTCCATTCTATAGGTAGCCAGTGAAGGGAGTGCAGGACTGGCGTTATGTGGCAGTGACGGCTTTGGTTGGTTGGTTAGCAGTCTGGCAGCAGTATTCTGTATCAGCTGTAGGCGGTACAAGACCTTTTTTGGAAGGCCAGTGTAGAGAGCATTGCAGTAGTCCAGTCGGGATGTGATGAAGGCATGGACTAAGGTTGGCAGATCTTCTGGGGGTATGAGGTGCTTGATTTTTGCAATGTTCTTCAGGTGAAAATAGGATGATTTCACCACAGCAGAGATTTGAGTTCTGAAGTTTAAATCCCCATCAATTAGGACTCCCAGGCTACGCACATGATCAGAGCTGCGCAGATCCGTGCCTCCTATTCCCAGTGGTGAAGACTGCAAGTTAAGTTGTTTTGTTATCATGCTCTGCCCTCCAATCAGAAGGACTTCAGTTTTGTCTGCATTTAGTTTCAGCCAGTTGTCATTTATCCATTGCTGTAATTCACGTAAGCAGGCGTTTATAGTTAGAGTTGGGTCTGTCACACCAGGCTTCAAGGAAAGATATAGTTGGGTGTCGTCTGCATAGCAGTGGTATGTCAGGCCATGTTTTTGGATTAGTTTTCCCAGCGGTAACATGTAAATCGTGAAAAGCAGGGGAGAGAGGATTGAGCCCTGGGGCACCCCATACTTAAGTGATACAGGGGTGGACAGGAAGGGCCCCATAGACACTTTGTGGGTTCTGCCACTCAAGAAGGATTGGAACCACTGAAGAACAATGCCATCAATGCCGCAGTATTCCTGTAGCCTGTTTATCAAGATGTCATGGTCAACTGTATCAAAGGCTGCAGAAAGGTCTAGCAGTATGAGGATCGAGCACTCTCCTCTGTCTCTTGCCATAAGCAGGTGGTTGCATATTTGGATGAGGGCAGTTTCAGTGCTGTGGTGTTTCCTGAAGCCAGACTGGAATGGGTCATAACTGTTGTTTTGTAGGATTTTGGCTTCTAGCTGGAGGTAAACAGCTTTTTCAATTAGCTTGCCCAGAAAGGGGAGATTAGAGACAGGTCTGTAGCTGGTCATTGCATCTGGGTCCAGGGAGGGTTTTGAGGAGAGGCCTGATGATTGCTTCCTTCAGTAAAGCAGGAAATATCCCTGATTGTAAGGAACAGTTAACAATTTTGACGAATACCGGTACGAACAGGTCGGGGCAGTTCAACATGAACTGTGTTGGGCCAGGATCCAGGTCACAGGTAGTTAGGCGGACGTGAAGGAGGATGCTTGATGTGACTTCTTCATCAATTTCTTTGAAGTTTGACCAAGGTGTTACATTGTCTCTGCTAATGGTCTTCGGCGCTATATTAGGCTCAGATCCTATAAGTTGGATGGCGGACCTTATAGCGGAGACTTTGTCTGTGAAGAAATGGGCAAATTGGTCACAGAGGTCCTTTGAAGACTCGATATTAAGTTTTTGACATGCCGGGTTGCAGAGTTTTTCCACTGTGCGGAACAGTTGGGCTGGTTTGTTAACTGCATTTGCAATCTCTTGTGATAGAAAGGATGATTTTTTTCCCGTGATTACCTTTTGGTAGCTCTTCAAGTGGAGGATTAAGGCATGTTTGTCTTCTGGGGACTGAGATTTGCGCCACAGTCTCTCAAGTTTTCGGCCTTGTCTTTTCAGCTCTTTTATAACGTTATCAAACCACTGTGCATGATGGTGTGGAGTAAGATATTTGGTGCGCAGAGGAGCAATGGTCTCAAAGGTGGAGGACACACATTTGTTGTATTTAAACACCAGAGTATCAGGGTCCAAGCTGGAGTCAGTCAATTCATCAAAGCTAAGGTTATCTCAGATATGTTGAGGTGTTAGCCCTTTTAAGCGGCGATATTTTATTTGATTCTTGACCTGGTGTTTGACAGCTGGTATTGAGAGGGAGAAGTGGATAGTGTGATGGTCTGACCAGGCAACAGGATTAATTTCCACATTGGCTATTGACAGCCCAGTATGGAATATAAGGTCCAGAGTATGACCTTTCCTGTGAGTAGCAGAGCTGATTGATTGGAGGAAGCCCAGTTCATGTAAGGCACGAGGTAGCTCTATTCCAAGTTGTGAAGAGGAGTCATCCACCCATGTATTGAAATCTCCAAGAACAATCCATCTGGGGTGTTACAGTGTTAGGTTGCATAGGAGGTCTACAAGTTCCTTAAGGAAGTCTGAGTATTTTTTTGGTGGGCGGTAGATCAGCAATATGTTAATGTTTTTCTCAGCTGAAAGTTGCACCCCCAAGCATTCAAACGAGTTGGTAGG
This sequence comes from Hyperolius riggenbachi, assembly GCF_040937935.1. Lineage (NCBI taxonomy): Eukaryota > Metazoa > Chordata > Amphibia > Anura > Hyperoliidae > Hyperolius > Hyperolius riggenbachi. The sequence goes on from NC_090652.1 coordinate 316,324,323, forward strand.
ACCTACAGTAAGTGGTCTGATTTTCAAAGCTGATCTAAAGCAAAGTGCAACCCCTCCTCCCCTGCGTTCTTTCCTGTTGCAGTATATCACGGAATAATTTGTTGGCACGGCGGCCTCCAGGGTGGGGCCAACTGGTTCAGAAAGCCAGGGTTCAGTCAGGCAGGCCAGATCAGAAGACTCTATTAGATCATGTATGATTGCTGTTTTGTTGTTTATCGATCTGACATTACAGAGGACAGCCTTGATGGGGCTACCCTGGGAGCTAGGGTCTGAGATTGAGGACTCCAGGAGGGAACAGTCTCCAGATGTGTGGCTGTCATCTCTGCTGGATTGTGCTGGAGCTATTAGGGTTGTTGGCTGGGTGTACTCTGTAGATTTTGTCACAGAGTTATTTTGGTTCTGCAGTGAAGAACGTCTTTTCCCACGTCCTCTCGATCCTCTCTTTGTCTTTCTGAAGATTCCAACAGACTTAAGTAGAATTATTGTTGATTTGTCAATTGGATAAATATTTCTTGGTTGGTATACAGCTAGAAGTCTCTCTGCTGAATATTGATGTTTACACATTAGAATGGACAAGAGACAGCTCAGGGCTCCTGCTGAGAAAGGCCCTATTTAGAGTCAAGGTGTGAACTTTCTCAGCTGTGGCTGGTATCCTGCAGAGATCAAAGGGCCTGTGTAGACTGAATTGTCCTTACACAGAGATGTATGGATGGGCAGCATGGATTTTAAAACACAGTTCTCCTCTAGTGTATGAGGTACATCCTCATACACTAGAGGAGGAGGCAGGTAAGTGCTAGAGAGGGGGTACATCCTCATATACTACAAGGAGGGGCAGGTAAGTGCTAGAGAGGGGGTACATCCTCATACACTACAAGGAGGGGGCAGGTAAGTGCTAGAGAGGGGCTACATCCTCATACACTACAAGGAGGGGGCAGGTAAGTGCTAGAGGGGGGTGGGGTACATCCTCATACACTACAAGGAGGGGGGCAGGAAAGTGCTAGAGAGGGGGTACATCCTCATACACTACAAGGTGGGGGCAGGTAAGTGCTGGAGAGGGAGGTACAGCCTCATATACTACAAGGAGGAGGCAGGTAAGTGCTAGAGAGGGGGTACATCCTCATACACTACAAGGAGGGGGCAGGTAAGTGCTAGAGAGGGGGTACATCCTCATACACTAGAGGAGGAGGCAGGTAAGCGCTAGAGAGGGGTACATCCTCATATACTACAAGGAGGGGGCAGGTAAGTGCTAGAAAGGGGGTACATCCTCATACACTACAAGGAGGGGGCAGGTAAGTGCTAGAGAGGGGGTACATCCTCATACACTAGAGGAGGAGGCAGGTAAGTGCTAGAGAGGGGTACATCCTCATACACTACAAGGAGTGGGCAGGTGAGTGCTGGAGAGGGGGGTACAGCCTCATACACTACAAGGAGGAGGCAGGTAAGTGCGAGAGAGGGGTACATCCTCATACACTACAAGGAGGGGGCAGGTAAGTGCTAGAGAAGGGGGTACATCCTCATACACTAGAGGAGGAGGCAGGTAAGCGCTAGAGAGGGGTACATCCTCATATACTACAAGGAGGGGGCAGGTAAGTGCTAGAGAGGGGGTACAGCCTCATACCCTACAAGGAGGGGCAGGTAAGTACTAGAGGGGGGCTACATCCTCATATACTACAAGATAGATAGGGGGTACATACTTACCTATCCATTGGTTTGGATGGAGGTTTCTCCATCGTAATGTCACTGTCCTGCTCAGCTGTGCATGGCACCCTGGGCCAGGGTCATTTTGGGTATGCTTTATTGAAAAGTGCTGCTTCTTAAGTAGAAAAGCTACATGGAGCATGAGCGGACAGTGCATGCTGCGCTCCGTAAAGCTGACTCTAGACAGGTAAGTGATAAGCCCCCATTCTACACATGCCGGCCCATGTCATTCACAGATTGCTTTTTAGTGCAAGTCTCCTCTTTAAAAGATTGGGGGACATTAGAAATGGCTGATTGGTAGTTTCAGTCTGTTTTGGACATTCTAGTTCATGGTGTGGCTTGTCTGCTAAGTAAAATCCCCGGTGTTATGTTACAGATCAGGAGCAGGTGCTTCAGAAATCATCTCATGAGCTGAAATTACCCGGAGGGAAGAAGATGAAACTGGAAGTGCGAGCGGCGGGGGCGGAGGGAGCCAGAAGCAGCCCGGAGCCACCAGAGCCAGCAGCAGTAAGTGTCTGCATTCCTGCCAGAGGGGGGCAGCCTGGAGCCAGCAGATAACTCTGGACCTCTGCCATTGTTTTACACTGTTACATAAAGTAACCCAGAGCTGGAGAAACTACGATACTTACCTGCTGCTTCCTCCAGCAGCATAAACACGTGCGAGTTCCTCGCCATCCTCCCGCGGTCTATCGGTCAGCCGCAATCAGCCTCTGTAACTGGCTCAGCCGCATCAGTCCAGGTCTACTGCGCATGTACCGACCTCCCGCACATGCGCAGAAGACCCAGACTGGACCCAACTGAGCCTGTTACGGGGGATTATCACCAATGAACGGCAGACTGCGGGACGACGGCGAGGGACTCGCACATGTTTATGCTGCTGGAGGAAGCCGCGGGTAAGTATCGACTTTTGTAGTTTCTTCAGGTCTGGTACACTTTAAAGTTGGCTCTGTCCACATCTGGTTATGGTTACGCCTATTATTTTTCGCTCTTTCCTAACCTTGATGCCCCAGGGTAACCAGATACCTTCAGGATCCTAACAAGGCCTCTACGCATCCGCCTAGGCTAAGTATCACTAAAAGCGTGGGTCTACGTTCAATTCCTAAATAGATATAGGACGAGTTTCTAGTGCTAAAACTAAATTACCATTGCCTGGGTATGTATTTGGCAGTGTTGGCTCCGCCCACTTTTTCTAATCCCAACACACAATTACTCAATGACCTAGATTGTGAGCTTTGCGGTCTTTGGTACCAATAATTTGCAATGAAATGAAACACAAATCTGATTGGCTGTTTGTAGCTCCACCCCCTTTTCTGAATTTGAACCCCAGTCACCCAATGACCAGCTGTACCAGGTTTGAGGCTTGTGCCATTAACAGTGCAAGAATGGCAGCAATTACATATTCCCCTTGAAAAGCAATAGGTGAATTTTGATTGGCTTTTGTAGGCTCCACCCACTTTTCTAAATATTAATCCCAGTCACCCAGTAACCAGCTGTGCCAAGTTTGAGAACCCTGCCATTCCCCCTTACCACAACATTCACTCTTCTTATGGGCGGGGAAGAGGAATTACTTATTTTGTTTATGTAAGTATTTCTATAGCGCCGACATATTACGCAGCGCTGTACAGAGTATATTGCCTTGTCACTAACTGCCCCTCAGAGGGGCTCACAGTCTAGTCCCTACCATAGTCATATGTCTATGTATGTATCGTGTAGTGTATGTATCATAGTTTATGGCCAATTTAGGGGGAAGCCAATTAACTTATCTGTATGTTTTGGGATGTGGGAGGAAACCAGAGTGCCCGGAGGAAACCCACACAGACACAGGGAGAACATACAAACTCCTTGCAGATGTTGACCTGGCTGGGATTCGAACCAGGGACCCAGCGCTGCAAGGCGAGAGCGCTAACCACTACGCCACCGTGCTGCCCAAATTATTTGTTATTATTTATTTCTTTTTAGAATTCCTAAACACTTATGACATTTCTCTCCTCTAAGAAAATATGGCCTCGGAGTTAAACATGCCCTTTTCCATATATTTCTATATTTTTATGTTGGTATTTTCTTGCTGGCAAATGTGGCGATATACTGTATATATCTCACTAATATTATAAGTGTGAGACTTTGATGTTTAGATGTTAGGATGTTTGTTACTCAATCACGCAAAAATGGCTGAACGGATTACCTGGAATAACATATAGGATACTTTTTATCCCCATAACCAAAAAGTGGGCGGAGACAAATACAAATTTCACTGGGAAAATGTAAACTGCAGCCATTCTTACACTGTTGGAGGGTGATGGGAGGGAACATCGCAGTAAGCCCGCCCTTTTACTGTCTGAAAATTTGATTTGAGACAAAAATCTCATTTCTCAAGCAGTGATTACGGGGTTTAGAGAAACCGGACAATACACAGAAGGTATTTGGATCCCGGGTGGACATACCTTTGCTTAGCTTAGCTAGCTTTGTCTCAGTCAGGTATCCACTATCTAAGCTCTTTAGTGTAGCCTAACTGCTTACTTTAACTAGATCTCAAAATAATATTTCCCCTCCTCTGTAATATTTGTGAAAGCAACAAGTTTTTTTAAGTACACTAAAGAGATGTCCTCCTGCAGATGTGGTTTGTTTTTCTGTGGTCATCTCAGTGCAGAATGAATGTTTATGTATTCAATAAATATTTCTCTATTTTTTCCAGGATTTCAGACAGACGAGGAAGAAGGAGGTTTCGCAGTCCCCAGGTATTTATAGTAATTGCACAGATGTGATGCTGTATGTAGGACATCAGTGATGACATGGGAATGTACGATGAGGTCTAGCCCCTCATTGGGGAGTGATAGGATAGTCCATGCTGTGAATAGTTACCTGCAAAGATCATCACCTGATCACCTGTCCTTCGCCTCTCCAGAGAGGGGTCCTCCTCAGATGTCAGATGAAGATGGCTTGTGGTTGTAGGAAATGATAGTGGTCATGCTGAAAGAAATGACAGTAGAACACATTGGCTGTAGGACAAGATGGTGATCATGTTTTTAGTTAGCCTGCCCTAGACTGAAGTTATGGTGGCTGCTTGCCTTTTGGTTGTCATGTTTCCTGGATGCTACAGTTGCCATGCTGATTGTAAGACATTGTGGGGGCCACCGTGCTTGTAGGTTATAATGCTGGCCATGGTGGTTGCAGGACATAATGCTGGCCATGGTGGTTGCAGGACATAATGCTGGCCATGGTGGTTGCAGGACATAATGCTGGCCATGGGGGTTGCAGGACATAATGCTGGCCATGATGGTTGCAGGACATAATGCTGGCCATGGGGGTTGCAGGACATAATGCTGGCCATGGGGGTTGCAGGACATAATGCTGGCCATGATGGTTGCAGGACATAATGCTGGCCATGGTGGTTGCAGGACATAATGCTGGCCATGGGGGTTGCAGGACATAATGCTGGCCATGATGGTTGCAGGACATAATGCTGGCCATGGGGGTTGCAGGACATAATGCTGGCCATGATGGTTGCAGGACATAATGCTGGCCATGGTGGTGGCAGGACATATTGCTGGCCATGGTGGTTGCAGGACATAATGCTGGCCATGGTGGTTGCAGGACATAATGCTGGCCATGGTGGTTGCAGGACATAATGCTGGCCATGGTGGTTGCAAGACATAATGCTGGTCATGGTGGTTGCAGGACATAATGCTGGCCATGGTGGTTGCAGGACATAATGCTGGCCATGATGGTTGCAGGACATAATGCTGGCCATGGTGGTTGCAGGACATAATGCTGGCCATGGTGGTTGCAGGACATAATGCTGACCATGGTGGTTGCAGGACATAATGCTGACCATGGGGGTTGCAGGACATAATGCTGACCATGTAAGTTGCATGACATAATGCTGGCCATGGTGGTTGCAGGACATAATGCTGGCCATGGTGGTTGCAGGACATAATGCTGGCCATGGTGGTTGCAGGACATAATGCTGGCCATGGTGGTGGCAGGACATAATGCTGGCCATGGGGGTTGCAAGACATAATGCTGGCCATGGTGGTGGCAGGGCATAATGCTGGCCATGGTGGTTGCAGCACATAATGCTGGTGGCCATGATGGTTGCAGGACATAATGCTGGCCATGGTGAGTGTAGCACATAATGCTGGCCATGGTGGTGGCAGGACATAATGCTGGCCATGGGGGTTGCAGGACATAATGCTGCCCATGGTGGTTGCAGGACATAATGCTGGCCATGGAGGTTGCAGGACATAATGCTGGCCATGGTGGTTGCAGGACATAATGCTGGCCATTGAGGTTGCAGGACATAATGCTGGCCATGGTGGTGGCAGGACATAATGCTGGCCATGGTGGCTGCAGCACATAATGCTGGCCATGGTGGTTGCAGCACATAATGCTGGCCATGGAGGTTGCAGGACATGATGCTGGCGATGGTGGTTGCAGGACATAATGCTGGCCATGATGGTTGCAGGACATAATGCTGGCCATGGTGGTTGCAGGACATAATGCTGGTCATGGTGGTGGCAGGACATAATGCTGGCGATGGTGGTTGCAGGACATAATGCTGGCCATGATGGTTGCAGGACATAATGCTGGCCATGGTGGTTGCAGCACATAATGCTGGCCATAGGGGTTGCAGGACATAATGCTGGCCATGGTGGTTGAAGGACATAATGCTGGTGGCCATGATGGTTGCAGGACATAATGCTGGCCATGGTGGTGGCAGGACATAATGCTGGTGGCCATGGAGGTTGCAGGACATAATGCTGGCCATGGTGGTTGCAGGACATAATGCTGGCCATGGTGGTTGCAGCACATAATGCTGGCCATAGGGGTTGCAGGACATAATGCTGGCCATGGTGGTTGAAGGACATAATGCTGGTGGCCATGATGGTTGCAGGACATAATGCTGGCCATGGTGGTGGCAGGACATAATGCTGGCCATGGGGGTTGCAGGACATAATGCTGCCCATGGTGGTTGCAGGACATAATGCTGGCCATGGAGGTTGCAGGACATAATGCTGGCCATGGTGGTTGCAGGACATAATGCTGGCCATGGTGGTTGCAGGACATAATGCTGGCCATGGTGGTTGCAGGACATAATGCTGGCCATGGAGGTTGCAGGACATAATGCTGGCCTTGGGGGTTGCAGGACATAATGCTGCCCATGGTGGTTGAAGGACATAATGCTGGTGGCCATGATGGTTGCAGGACATAATGCTGGCCATGGTGGTTGCAGGACATAATGCTGGTCATGGTGGTTGCAGGACATAATGCTGGCCATGGTGGTTGCAGGACATAATGCTGGCCATGGTGGTTGCAGGACATAATGCTGGCCATGGCGGTTCCAGGACATAATGCTGGCCATGGGGGTTGCAGGACATAATGCTGCCCATGGTGGTTGAAGGACATAATGCTGGTGGCCATGATGGTTGCAGGACATAATGCTGGCCATGGTGGTGGCAGGACATAATGCTGGTGGCCATGGAGGTTGCAGGACATAATGCTGGCCATGGTGGTTGCAGGACATAATGCTGGCCTTGGAGGTTGCAGGACATAATGCTGGCCATGATGGTTGCAGGACATATTGCTGACCATGGTGGTTGCAGGACATAATGCTGGCCATGATGGTTGCAGGACATAATGCTGGCCATGGTGGTTGCAGGACATAATGCTGGCCATGGTGGTTGCAGGACATAATGCTGGCCATGGTGGTTGCAGGACATAATGCTGACCATGGTGGTTGCAGGACATAATGCTGACCATGGGGGTTGCAGGACATAATGCTGACCATGTAAGTTGCATGACATAATGCTGGCCATGGTGGTTGCAGGACATAATGCTGGCCATGGTGGTTGCAGGACATAATGCTGGCCATGGGGGTTGCAAGACATAATGCTGGCCATGGTGGTTGCAGGACATAATGCTGGCCATGGTGGTTGCAGGACATAATGCTGGCCATGGTGGTTGCAGGACATAATGCTGGCCATGGTGGTTGCAGCACATAATGCTGGCCATGGTGGTGGCAGGACATAATGCTGGCCATGGGGGTTGCAGGACATAATGCTGCCCATGGTGGTTGCAGGACATAATGCTGGCCATGGAGGTTGCAGGACATAATGCTGGCCATGGTGGTTGCAGGACATAATGCTGGCCATTGAGGTTGCAGGACATAATGCTGGCCATGGTGGTGGCAGGACATAATGCTGGCCATGTTGGCTGCAGCACATAATGCTGGCCATGGTGGTTGCAGCACATAATGCTGGCCATGGAGGTTGCAGGACATGATGCTGGCGATGGTGGTTGCAGGACATAATGCTGGCCATGATGGTTGCAGGACATAATGCTGGCCATGGTGGTTGCAGGACATAATGCTGGTCATGGTGGTGGCAGGACATAATGCTGGCGATGGTGGTTGCAGGACATAATGCTGGCCATGATGGTTGCAGGACATAATGCTGGCCATGGTGGTTGCAGCACATAATGCTGGCCATAGGGGTTGCAGGACATAATGCTGGCCATGGTGGTTGAAGGACATAATGCTGGTGGCCATGATGGTTGCAGGACATAATGCTGGCCATGGTGGTGGCAGGACATAATGCTGGTGGCCATGGAGGTTGCAGGACATAATGCTGGCCATGGTGGTTGCAGGACATAATGCTGGCCATGGTGGTTGCAGCACATAATGCTGGCCATAGGGGTTGCAGGACATAATGCTGGCCATGGTGGTTGAAGGACATAATGCTGGTGGCCATGATGGTTGCAGGACATAATGCTGGCCATGGTGGTGGCAGGACATAATGCTGGCCATGGGGGTTGCAGGACATAATGCTGCCCATGGTGGTTGCAGGACATAATGCTGGCCATGGAGGTTGCAGGACATAATGCTGGCCATGGTGGTTGCAGGACATAATGCTGGCCATGGTGGTTGCAGGACATAATGCTGGCCATGGTGGTTGCAGGACATAATGCTGGCCATGGAGGTTGCAGGACATAATGCTGGCCTTGGGGGTTGCAGGACATAATGCTGCCCATGGTGGTTGAAGGACATAATGCTGGTGGCCATGATGGTTGCAGGACATAATGCTGGCCATGGTGGTTGCAGGACATAATGCTGGTCATGGTGGTTGCAGGACATAATGCTGGCCATGGTGGTTGCAGGACATAATGCTGGCCATGGTGGTTGCAGGACATAATGCTGGCCATGGCGGTTCCAGGACATAATGCTGGCCATGGGGGTTGCAGGACATAATGCTGCCCATGGTGGTTGAAGGACATAATGCTGGTGGCCATGATGGTTGCAGGACATAATGCTGGCCATGGTGGTGGCAGGACATAATGCTGGTGGCCATGGAGGTTGCAGGACATAATGCTGGCCATGGTGGTTGCAGGACATAATGCTGGCCTTGGAGGTTGCAGGACATAATGCTGGCCATGATGGTTGCAGGACATATTGCTGACCATGGTGGTTGCAGGACATAATGCTGGCCATGATGGTTGCAGGACATAATGCTGGCCATGGTGGTTGCAGGACATAATGCTGGCCATGGTGGTTGCAGGACATAATGCTGACCATGGTGGTTGCAGGACATAATGCTGACCATGGGGGTTGCAGGACATAATGCTGACCATGTAAGTTGCATGACATAATGCTGGCCATGGTGGTTGCAGGACATAATGCTGGCCATGGTGGTTGCAGGACATAATGCTGGCCATGATGGTTGCAGGACATAATGCTGACCATGTAAGTTGCAGGACATAATGCTGGGCATGATGGTTGCAGGACATAATGCTGGCCATGATGGTTGCAGGACATAATGCTGACCATGTAAGTTGCAGGACATAATGCTTGCCATGATGGTTGCAGGACATAATGCTGGCCATGGTGGTTGCAGGACATAATGCTGGCCATGATGGTTGCAGGACATAATGCTGACCATGTAAGTTGCAGGACATAATGCTGGCCATGATGGTTGCAGGACATAATGCTGGCCATGGTGGTTGCAGGACATAATGCTGACCATGGTGGTTGCAGGACATAATGCTGACCATGGTGGTTGCAGGACATAATGCTGACCATGGGGGTTGCAGGACATAATGCTGACCATGTAAGTTGCATGACATAATGCTGGCCATGGTGGTTGCAGGACATAATGCTGGCCATGGTGGTTGCAGGACATAATGTTGGCCATGGTGGCTGCAAGACATAATGCTGACCATGGTGGTTGCAGGACATAATGCTGACCATGGTGGTTGCAGGACATAATGCTGGCCATGGAGGTTGCAGAACATAATGCTGGCCACGGTGGTTGCAGCACATAATGCTGGCCACGGTGGTTGCAGGACATAATGCTGGCCATGGTGGTTGCAGGACATAATGCTGGCCATGATGGTTGCAGGACATAATGCTGGCCATGATGGTTGCAGCACATAATGCTGGCCATGGTGGTTGCAGGACATAATGCTGGCCATGGTGGTTGCAGGACATAATGCTGGCCATGGTGGTTGCAGGAGATAATGCTTGCCATGATGGTTGCAGGACATAATGCTGGCCATGGTGGTTGCAGCACATAATGCTGGCCATGGTGGTTGCAGGGCATAATGCTTGCCATGGTGGTTGCAGGACATAATGCTGACCATGGTGGTTGCAGAACATAATGCTGACCACGGTGGTTGCAGCACATAATGCTGGCCACGGTGGTTGCAGGACATAATGCTGGCCATGATGTTTGCAGGACATAATGCTGGCCATGATGGTTGCAGCACATAATGCTAGCCATGGTGGTTGCAGGACATAATGCTGGCCATGGTGGTTGCAGGACATAATGCTGGCCATGGTGGTTGCAGGACATAATGCTTGCCATGATGGTTGCAGGACATAATGCTGGCCATGGAGGTTGCAGGACATAATGCTGACCATGGTGGTTGCAGCACATAATGCTGGCCACGGTGGTTGCAGGACATAATGCTGGCCATGATGGTTGCAGGACATAATGCTGGCCATGGAGGTTGCAGGACATAATGCTGACCATGGTGGTTGCAGCACATATTGCTGGCCATGGTGGTTGCAGGACATAATGCTGGCCATGGTGGTTGCAGGACATAATGCTGGCCATGGTGGTTGCAGGACATAATGCTGACCATGGTGGTTGCAGGACATAATGCTGACCATGGTGGTTGCAGGACATAATGCTGGCCATGGTGGTTGCAGGACATAATGCTGGCCATGGAGGTTGCAGGACGTAATGCTGGCCATGGTGGTTGCAGGACATAATGCTGGCCATGGTGGTTGCAGGACATAATGCTGGCCATGGTGGTTGCAGGACATAATGCTGGCCATGGTGGTTGCAGGACATAATGCTGACCATGGAGGTTGCAGGACGTAATGCTGCCATGGTGGTTGCAGGACATAATGCTGGCTATGGTGGTTGCAGGACATAATGCTGACCATGGTGGTTGCAGGACATAATGGTGATAATGCTGTAGGACATGAACTCAGCCATGGTGACTGTCATGTAAATATTTGGTTTTGGAGATGATGGTGCTCATGGATGGCTCAAAACACTGTTATGGAGGCTGTTGGACATTACTTTGGCACCTGTTGACTTTGTTGTAGTGCTGAGCATGATTACACTGGATTTTTTTTTTTTTTTAGAATATAGTCATTTCAATGTCCAAACAATGCCTAACTACAACACCCCCAACTTATACAGTAACTATAACTTATAACTAACTTATCCTCGATATTTGCCCACCATCTAAAGTGTGTATAATGCTGGGTACACACGGTGCTTTCCCGCACTCGATGCGCCGCTCGATTTCCGGCTGCTCGATTATTTCTGAACATTTCCGAGCGCATTTCGATGATTGTTAGGTTGATTTAAATGTAAAGTATGCCAAATCGACCTAACGATCCAGCGAAACGCGAATCGGACATGTCGGAAATAATCGAGTCAACACGAATCGATGGGCGCATCGAGTGCGGGAACGCGAAGTGTGTATCCAACATAACACTAGCTTTAAACTCCTGTGACTCCCCTCAATATGCTTAACGTTGTCACAGGATCGTGCAGCCTAACACTCACCCTAATGCTGGATACACACGGTGCGTTCCCGCACTCGATGCACCCATCGATTCGCGTCGACTCGATTATTTCCGACATGTCTGATTCGCGTTTCGATGGGTCATTAGGTCGATTTGGCATACTTTGCATATAAATCGACCTAACAATCGTCGAAATGCGCTCAGAAATGCTCGGAAATAATCGAGCGGCGCATTGAGTGCGGGAAAGCACCGTGTGTATCCAGCATAAGCCTAACACTGGCGATTGCTCTCCAAATAGTCTAACGCTAACCTTACCCTATACCACTGCCTGATGTTAGCCTTAATTCCTACACTAAATTAACTTTAGCTAAATTAACTTTACTAACTTTGCTCAACCCTATTTCATGCTAACCTTTCACACAAGTGAAGCCTTATGCTGGGTACACATGTTGAGATTTCCCGCTCGATTCGAGGATCGATTTGATTATTTCAAACATGCTCGATTGGATTTCAATCGTTCCTGCCGTCGATTTTTCATACTTAACATGAAAAAAACGATCGAAATCCAATTGAGCATGTTTGAAATAATCGTATCGATCTGTTCGATCCCGCGAATCGAGCAGGAAATCTCAATGTGTGTACCCAGCATAAGACTTTGCCACTGACCTTAGTCAGGAGTCCACACTAGACCTCTACCTGCTAGGCCTGCTCCGAGATGAATGGTTGCTAAATCTCTGTTGTCCATCATGGCACAAACGGCTACCTGGTCATTTCCATGGGGCCACACTGGGTTCTCTGAGATTATATAAAGTAAGATAAGTTTTTTATAAAGGTAATTTTGAAGTAGAAGTCAGGAGGTGGTAACTGTTTGATGTTCTTTCTGAAGGACACAATTTAGTCTTTTTGTCCTCTCCATCCAGCAGCCGCTCAAAAGCCACATTCCCAACCACAGCCAGAGACACAGGAGGAGCCGTCATCATCCTCATCACCCCCATCCTCTATGGTCCTGATACGGAACCTCCAGGACAGCCTCACTCCCGATATGCTGAACCTCCTGCTGGAGAACGTGAGTGGGAAGAATGAGGACTTGGACTTCAGTGTGGAGAGGATACCTGAGAACCAGTCTGTGGTGGTCACCTTCACCTGTGACTTCGGTGAGAACCAGAGAACATTCTGAGGAATACAACAGTGAAACAATAAACAGGGAGCTATAGTCTGACAATTTATGTACGTCTTCACCAGTGAGTTCTCATTGTTCTGAACATCCTTCCGTCTAAAATCCAGAATTTAATAACAAGTTTCTAATAAATAAACGTCTGTATGGAGGATGTTTCTATGTAGGTGGGATAACAAACTGATGAAGTATTAAACCTCAGTTCAGTCAGTTTTTATATATATTAAAGTAGTATTGTCATCAAATTTCATCTATAGACTAAAGCATTAGAAACAGCATAAAATGAATAGCTAAAACCATCTGACTTGGTCTCTAGGGTTAAAACTCATGCTTTACACTTTATTTAGAGCCTAACTGATAAGTTTGCCATTGCTAGGAAGAACTATCAGATTGTGCTGGAAGTGAATTCACTGTTTAAACAAGACAGAAAAAGCTCCTGCTGTATGGGGGATGGGGAGGGGCAGAGAACTTTATCTAGTCTATTTGCTGAGTAATTATCATATTTTTCTAACCATAAGACGCACCTGACCATAAGATGCATGTACTAAACCCCTGGAGTGTACCATTAAATTTATCTTTGTTGAATTACACAGCTTTCTTGTGTCTACTTGAGGGAGGTAAGTCCACCACTACCTCCTAAGCAATTTTAAATATTTTAAATTTTGTTTTTATCCTTTTGGCGCCTCTGTTCAGTTCATAATACACTATTCATCCACCCTTGGTGGAGGGGGATACCCCCTTTTCTTCAAGCCTACAGAGAGCGACTTCTTATTCCTGAGTGAGGACAGGTTAATCTCCTCACCTGCCTATACAGTGGTTGCCTGGAGGTAACCCTGGTTTGTGAGTATATATTTTACTCCTTCTCACTATACTAAATTGCCCGAGACTTACTACACTATATTGGGCTCTCGGTTCTTCTTTTTATATAAGATGCACCTAGGTTTAGAGGAAAAAACGCAGGAAAAAGTATACTAAACCTGGTGCGTCCATGGTGCAGGGGCATCTTATAGACCTTTTCCCCTTAATTATTATGTGCCTCTTGTATCCCTCTTGCACATTTTGGTGTCCTTCCCTCACGTGTCATCCTCTGTTCCTCTTGCTTCATCCTCTTTGTCCTCAGTATCCTCATTTGTGTCCTTCATCCTCCTCTGGCCCCCTCATCTGTCCCCTGTGTCTTCCTCTGGCCTCCTCATCTGTCCCCTGTGTCCTCCTCTGGCCCCCTCATCTGTCCCCTGTGTCTTCCTCTGGTCTCCTCATCTGTCCCCTGTGTCCTCCTCTGGCCCCCTCATCTGTCCCCTGTTTCTTCCTCTGGCCTCCTCATCTGTCCCCTGTGTCTTCCTCTGGCCTCCTCATCTGTCCCCTGTGTCCTCCTCTGGCCCCCTCATCTGTCCCCTGTGTCTTCCTCTGGCCTCCTCATCTGTCCCCTGTGTCCTCCTCTGGCCCCCTCATCTGTCCCCTGTGTCCTCTGTCACCCTGTATCCTCCTCTGGCCTCCTCATCTGTCCCCTGTGTCCTTCTCTGCCCCCCTTATCTGTCCCTTGAGTCTTCCTCTGGCCCCCTCATCTGTCCCCTGTTGTCCTCCTCTAGCCTCCTCATCTGTCCCCTGTGTCCTCCTCTGGCCTCCTCATCTGTCTCGTGTCCTTTGTCACCCTGTATCCTCCTCAGGCCTCCTCATCTGTCCTCCTCATCTGTCCCGGGTCTTCCTCTGGCCTCCTCATCTGTCCCCTGTGTCCTCCTCTGGCCCCCTCATCTGTATCCTGTGTCCTCTGTCACCCTGTATCCTCCTCAGGCCTCTTCATCTGTCCTCTTCATTTGTCACCTGTGTCCTCCTCTGGCCCCTCATCTGTCCCATGTGTCCTCTTATGGCCCCCTTATCTGTCCCCTGAGTCCTTCTCTGTCACCCTGTATCCTCCTCTGGCCCCCTCATCTGTCCCCTGTGTCCTTCTCTGTCACCCTGTATCCTCCTCTGGCCCCCTCATCTGTCCCCTGTGTCCTTCTCTGTCACCCTGTGTCCTCCTCTGGCCCCTTCATCTGTCCCCTGTGTCCTCCTTTGTCACCCTGTGTCCTCCTCTGGCCCCCTCATCTGTCCCCTGTGTCCTCCCCTAGCCCCTCTGGTGCCCCTCTGGTGCTACTCTTCCCTGTGGGGAAGAGTAGCATGACGCTACAAAGCACATGTAAAAGTAGCCTTAGAGCTCCCAACCTGCAAGAAATTACTCAAAATAAGTTTGATATTACTTTTTTAACTATTGTTTAGTATTTTGTTAGTTGCTTAGTGCAAAAAAAGTTATTTTTAATTAACCTGAAATAGAAACAGAATCCCGGAGCAACAATGCTGTATCCAATGTGAAAACTTCCAACACTTTTTTACAAAAACATATTAAAGAAAGTTATACTTATCGGTACAAACAGCAGTAGCTGAAGTGCAGAGGAGGTTTGTCAATCGTTTCGCCCTGCCATATGGGCTTTTTCAAGACTGTATGGTTGTTTATTTTATTTTTAATTAAGATGTAATATCTCTTGTCACACAGAACTACTTTCACACATACTTATGGCATATTTTAGTAATGTTCGGCAACTTTTCTTTTCCAGACGTTCGAAACTTTATTAAAAATTTTCAAACAAACCTCAGAGTCAGCAGCCTTAAGCTGAGAGCCGAAGCTCTGGAAGAACCTACAAGTGTGAGGATCGAGGGTCTACCCCCCAACATGCCAGAGGATTACATTGGTCTTTACTTTGAGAACCCCAAGCATGGTGGTGGTGCCGGGAGTGTGAAGGACATCATGGTCCTGCCTGAGATGGGAGCCGCGCTGGTGACGTTTTCTGATGCACGGGGTAAGACTTGTGTCCTGCCTAATGCCTTCTATCCATTGCCTAGGAAGGGCATTGCACTGGAAATGTCTACATTAGCTGTATGTAGGACATCCGTGTAGCTGGGATCACTTATCTGATCACTCTCTTTTGGTGCAACAGAATATCACTATAAACCCCACTCCTCATTAACAGTAACTACACAAGACCGGGGGTGCTGAAGACTTTTGCTGGTTTCCTGATGTTTTCCCTATTTTTATGCATATTCTTGTAATTGATTATGGTCTATTCTGGTGAAGGGGTACACCACTAAGGATACATTTTTTTCCCAATCTCCCAATAGTTTAATTACAGTGACTGCCAGGTGTGGGCGCAATACTTTGTGGGCGGGGGAAGGGGGGGGAGGATTCCACCCCTCTTATAGGCACCCCCCTCCTTTCCAATCTTAACGGGCATAGCTTGCTGGTAACTAGAGATGAGGGAGACCCCCACAGTTTTTTCACCCATTATCAGCTCTCTGGTAGGCAAGGCTAGTATAGCTCTGAATATGTTGAGCACCTTGGTTCTGTCGAGTGGTAGTTGAGCCAATAGGGTAGTGGTCCTCAAACTAAGGCCCACGGGACAAATGTGTCCCCCTGAGGCTTTTTTACCGGCCCCCCACACAGAAAATGTATTACTTATTTTATATATTTACTATATTGAACCCATCACTCAGGAGACAATCCGCTGGGTTAGACATGTTTATCTCCGAGCAGTCCCGCTGTAAGATGCTGTGTGTATCCGAATCATCCGAATCAGAATCAGAATCATCTTTATTATCGCCAGGTACACCTATTGGTGTGCCCGGAATTATTTGTGGTACACATGGCAAATGGCAATACAGGAACATATAACAATGCAGGGCAGACATAGCAAAGCAAAGCAAAAAAAAAAAAAAAAAAGCAAAAACATACAAAGCAAACAAATGAAGCAACACAAGTTCGAGTCTAGGGAGGGTCAGAGATTACAGCTGTGAGGGAGGATAGCCCTGAAGGCTAGAGTGTCTCAGTGGTGTAGTGGTGTGGTGTAGGGGGGGGGGGGGGGGGGGGGCGTTCTTGAGTTCAGTGAGTTCAACAGGAGAACTGCTTGGGGGAAGAAGGTGTTCATGCGCCTGGTGGTTTTGGTGGGGATGGATCTGAAACGACGTCCCAATGGTATCCGGACTTTGCCTGATGAAGGGGCGTCGCCCTGTCGGACATGCAGTGTGACTGCTCTGACATAAACACAAGGTGATGCCAGGGGAGTGTCTGCTGAGTGTTTATTGTCATAGAGGAACTAATTACTGTATGGTGGTTACAGTTCCCCATCGTCCTGCGCCCAGACAGTCATGATACCAATGACAATACACCCATATGCAGCTTCAGTATAATCTTCTAAACAAAAGTAGGCAATCAGTATATATAAAGGGAGCGCTCTATACAGGGGCGAGCCTGGGGTGCCTGGCACCTGGGTGCAAGATTTTCTCTGGCGCCTATGGGAGTGGTTAAATTAACCGCACCCAACCACATAACCACACCCATGTCCTGCCTAATCACACCCACACCTTCCACCTCTTTCCGCATGCATGTGATACCCCATTCCTACCCCTCTTCCATGGGCTTGCTCCTGGCTGGCTTTGGCTTCCTGCGAGTCTGCTAGTCTCTGGACTGACTCAGGCTGAGAGGTTCTGCGAGTGCAACGCAGTCACACACTGCGTATTTATGGCTGCCTGCGGCCACCCTACTCTCGCTCGCTGACGTCGGCTCCTCCCCCCTGCCAAGCCCAAGGTGGGCTGCCTGTATCTTTCCCGTTGCGCCACGCGGCCTGCCAGTGTTGCCACCCTTTCACGTAATTTTTTACTGACAAATACCTAAAAATTTACTGACAAAAGATTATTTTTACTGACAAAATTTCCCCACTAAATGCACATAAGAGACAGCTTTTTCCCATGTAAATGCACATAACAAGAGACCGCTTTTCACCAGTAAATGCACATAACAAGAGACCGCTTTTCACCAGTAAATGCACATAACAAGAGACCGCTTTTCACCAGTAAATGCACATAACAAGAGACTGCTTTTCACCAGTAAATGCACATAACAAGAGACTGCTTTTCACCAGTAAATGCACATAACAAGAGACAGCTTTTCACCAGTAAATGCACATAACAAGAGACAGCTTTTCACCAGCAAATGCACATAACAAGAGACAGCTTTTCACCAGCAAATGCACATAACAAGAGACCGCTTTTCACCAGTAAATGCACATAACAAGAGACCGCTTTTCACCAGTAAATGCACATAACAAGAGACCGCTTTTCACCAGTAAATGCACATAACAGGAGACTGCTTTTCACCAGTAAATGCACATAACAAGAGACTGCTTTTCACCAGTAAATGCACATAACAAGAGACAGCTTTTCACCAGTAAATGCACATAACAAGAGACAGCTTTTCACCAGCAAATGCACATAACAAGAGACAGCTTTTCACCAGCAAATGCACATAACAAGAGACAGCTTTTCACCAGCAAATGCACATAAGAGACAGCTTTTCACCAGCAAATGCACATAATAAGAGACAGCTTTTCACCAGCAAATGCACATAATAAGAGACAGCTTTTCACCAGCAAATGCACATAAGAGACAGCTTTTCACCAGCAAATGCACATAAGAGACAGCTTTTCACCAGCAAATGCACATAATAAGAGACAGATTTTCACCAGCAAATGCACATAATGACAAACAGCCAGTGTCCCCAGAATATATAGCCAGGGATATATGTGCCCAGTATATGTAGGCAGGGGTATATGTCCCCAGTATATGTAGGCAGGTGTATATGTCCCAGTATATGTAGGCAGGTGTATATGTCCCAGCATATGTAGGCAGGTGTATATGTCCCAGCATATGAAGGCAGGGGTATATGTCCCAGCATATGAAGGCAGGGGTATATGTCCCAGCATATGAAGGCAGGGGTATATGTTCCAGCATATGAAGGCAGGGGTATATGTCCCAGCATATGAAGGCAGGGGTATATGTCCCAGCATATGAAGGCAGGGGAATATGTCCCCAGCATAGGTAGCCAGGGGGTATATGTGCCCAGCATAGGTAGCCAGGGGGCATATGTGCCCAGCATAGGTAGCCAGGGGGTATATGTGCCCAGCATAGGTAGCCAGGGGGTATATGTGCCCAGCATAGGTAGCCAGGGGGTATATGTGCCCAGCATAGGTAGCCAGGGGGTATATGTGCCCAGCATAGGTAGCCAGGGGGTATATGTGCCCAGCATAGGTAGCCAGGGAGTATATGTGCCCAGCATAGGTAGCCAGGGGGTATATGTGCCCAGCATAGGTAGCCAGGGGGTATATGTGCCCAGCATAGGTAGCCAGGGGGTATATGTGCCCAGCATAGGTAGCCAGGGGGTATATGTGCCCAGCATAGGTAGCCAGGGGGTATATGTGCCCAGCATAGGTAGCCAGGGGGTATATGTGCCCAGCATAGGTAGCCAGGGGGTATATGTGCCCAGCATAGGTAGCCAGGGGGTATATGTGCCCAGCATAGGTAGCCAGGGGGTATATGTGCCCAGCATAGGTAGCCAGGGGGTATATGTGCCCAGCATAGGTAGCCAGGGGGTATATGTGCCCAGCATAGGTAGCCAGGGGGTATATGTGCCCAGCATAGGTAGCCAGGGGGTATATGTGCCCAGTCTAGGTAGCCAGGGGTATATGTGCCCAGTCTAGGTAGCCAGGGGTATATGTGCCCAGTCTAGGTAGCCAGGGGGTATATGTGCCCAGTCTAGGTAGGCAGGGGGTATATGTGCCCAGTCTAGGTAGCCAGGGGGTATATGTGCCCAGACTAGGTAGCCAGGGGGTATATGTGCCCAGTCTAGGTAGCCAGGGGGTATATGTGCCCAGTCTAGGTAGCCAGGGGGTATATGTGCCCAGTCTAGGTAGCCAGGGGGTATATGTGCCCAGTCTAGGTAGCCAGGGGGTATATGTGCGCAGTCTAGGTAGCCAGGGGGTATATGTGCCCAGTCTAGGTAGCCAGGGTTTATATGTGCCCAGTCTAGGTAGCCAGGGGGTATATGTGCCCAGTCTAGGTAGCCAGGGGGTATATGTGCCCAGTCTAGGTAGCCAGGGGGTATAGGGTCCCCGTTTAGGTAGTTAGTAACAGGAGCGCTCCCCTCCCCTCTAGCCGCTGCTCCCCCCTCACTTTGCCGCAGCTTCAGACCTCAATCAGCGGGCGACCCGACCAGTAAGAGGGCGCTGGACGCACCCGCTCTTTATGCGGAAGTGATGTCACTTCCGCATATCAGTGCGGCGTGCTAGGTCCTAGCGCCCGCCCGCCTGATCGAGGTCTGACGCGGCGGCGCCGCCGGCTAGAGGGAGGGAGCGAGCTTTGGCCACAGGGGGAGAGCGGCGGCCACAGGGGGAGAGCGGCGGCCGGGCGGCGCCTCTCAGAGGCAGGCGCCTGGGTGCCTTGCACCCGCAGCACCCGCCCAGGCTCGGCCCTGGCTCTATAGTGCATTAAAAGCCTTTTTGATAGCTGCAATATAAAGAATGAAACTTACAAAAGATTCCAGCATATACATGTAATGGTGGGCTCCCCTCTACCTCATGCTATATCCCTTCACGCTCCATGACCAGCAGTGTGGGCATCCAGATCTCTGTGGAACCAGGAAGTATCAGCGGTGGCTGTGGGTGGGGCCAATCCTGTGCCTGCCAGCGTGTCACAAACTTAACTGGAACTCCAGTGAAAATTATGTAATAAAAAGGTGCTTCATTTTTACAATAATAATGTATAAATGATTTAGTCAGTGTTTTCCCATTGTAAAATCTTTCCTCTCCCTGATTTATATTCTGATATTTACCACATGGTGACATTTTTACTGCTGGCAGGTGATGTAAGTGGAAGTACCTGCTGCTTGCTGTTTTGGCAGTTGGAAACAGCTGTAAACAGTTATTTCCCACAATGCAATGAGGTTCACAGACAGGAAACTGCCAGGAAAATGGTCCTCACAGTCACCAGTGGGAGGGGCTTCACCACAATATAAGCTATACAGCGCCCCCTGATGATCCATTTGTAAAAAGGAAAAGATTTCTCATGTAAAATGGGGTATCAGCTACTGATTGGGATGAAGTTTAATTCTTGGTCACAGTTTCTCTTTAAGTGACTGTGTGTTAAGGTTAGAAAACGGGGGCAGAGCCAACAGCAGCCAAATACATACCCGGGCAACGCCGGGTCATCAGCTAGTCTTAGATATAAATAACAGATCTATAGAGCTACTGTATGTTTCATGACTTGTTAGGAAATGTAACATAGAGTAAGTTTCAGCACAGTTATATTTCACTAGTAGACCTAAGCCCGTTTAAAAACGGGCTCTAGGTCTTTATCGGAACCGCTCTTTCCTCCCTCCCCTGTGACCGCCACCACCGGCGCGCACAGTCAGCCCGCCGTCCCGTCCGGCTCCCTTTCCCAAGGCTGTCCGTGCGGCACATGCGCAGTAGCCCAAAGCACGGACACACACACATACACAGGGACGCAGAGACACAGGGGGGTTATTATATAGGATTTTATTCAGTTCAACACAAGCATGACTGAACTTTAACGAATCAGTAACACTATTTCTGATCTGTTTTTCTTCCTACGTTGCTTCCTTGTTGAGTGGCACTGCTCTGAGTCTAAGACACGTAACCTTGGAATATGACAAACAGCTGGATAATAAACTTATGGAACTCAGTTGCTGAGGGTGTGACCAGAACGTGGACAAAGTTTACAGCACTTATATGGATAAGAAGTATTGCTGCAAAGCTTTGCTGCTGAAACTGACTCTCTATATTACATTTATTAACAAGTCATGAAACATAACACTATAGATCTGTTATTTATATCTCAGACTAGCTGATGGTCTGCTGTTGCCCTACTGTTTCTAACCTTGACACACAGTCACCCAATATAATATAAGTTTGTGAGCTTTGGTGTCCTTGGCATCATTAATTTGTATTTTCCCAGTGAAATGAAACAAATCTGACTGGCTGTTTATGGCCCCGCCCCTTTTCTGAATTTGAATCCCAGTCAATCAATGATCACTATACCAGAATAGAGGCTTGTGCCATTAACAGTGCAAAAATGGCATTCAATATGTGAATTTTGATTGGCTGTTGTGTGTGCCAAGTTTGAGAACCCTGCGATTAACAGTCTAAGAATGGCTGCAGTTTACATTTTCCCATTAAAAATGAATTGTTGAAATTTGATTTCCCCAAATTTTTTACCTTCGTCACCAAGTGACCAGCTGTGCCAAGTTTAAGGCCTCTGGCTTTATTACTGAAATCTGAGTTCACTCAATACTTAGTCGGGAATCCTTTTGCAGAAATGACTGCTTCAATGCGGCGTGGCATGGAGGCAATCGGCCTGTGGCACTGCTCAGGTGTTATGGAGGCCCAGGATGCTTCGATAGCGGCCTTAAGCTCATCCAGAGTGTTGGGCCTTGCGTCTCTCAACTTTCTCTTCACAATATCCCACAGATTCTCTATGGGGTTCAGGTCAGGAGAGTTGGCAGGCCAATTGAGCACAGTAATACCATGGTCAGTAAACCATTTACCAGTGGTTTTGGCACTGTGAGCAGGTGCCAGGTCGTGCTGAAAAATGAAATCTTCATCTCTATAAAGCTTTTCAGCAGATGGAAGCATGAACCCACTTTTGAACCAGAAACAGCGGCAGAAGCGCCTGACCTGGGCTACATAGAAGCAGCACTGGACTGTTGCTCAGTGGTCCAAAGTACCTTTTTCGGATGAAAGCAACTTTTGCATGTCATTCAGAAATCAAGGTGCCAGAGTCTGGAGGAAGACTGGGGAGAGGGAAATGCCGAAATGCCTGAAGTCCAGTGTCAAGTACCCACAGTCAGTGATGGTCTGGGGTGCCATGTCAGCTGCTGGTGTTGGTCCACTGTGTTTTATCAAGGGCAGGGGCAATGCAGCTAGCTATCAGGAGATTTTGGAGCACTTCATGCTTCCATCTGCTGAAAAACTTTATAGAGATGAAGATTTCATTTTTCAGCACGACCTGGCACCTGCTCACAGTGCCAAAACCACTGGTAAATGGTTTACTGACCATGGTATTACTGTGCTCAATTGGCCTGCCAACTCTCCTGACCTGAACCCCATAGAGAATCTGTGGGATATTGTGAAGAGAAAGTTGAGAGACACAAGACCCAACACTCTGGATGAGCTTAAAGAGAATCTGTATTGTTAAAATCGCACAAAAGTAAACATACCAGTGCGTTAGGGGACATCTCCTATTACCCTCTGTCACAATTTCGCCGCTCCCCGCCGCATTAAAAGTGGTTAAAACAGTTTTAAAAAGTTTGTTTATAAACAAACAAAATGGCCACCAAAACAGGAAGTAGGTTGATGTACAGCATGTCCACACATAGAAAATACATCCATACACAAGCAGGCTGTATACACCCTTCCTTTTGTATCTCAAGAGATCATTGTGTGTTTCTTTCCCCCTTCTGCTCTCATGCACTGAAGTTTCAGGCTGCTCTTTTCTTCTTGCAAACAGCTTTGCCCTTGTCTGTAATCCTCAGTATGTGAAAGCCCAGCCAGCTCAGAGGACGATTTATCCAGCTTGTAAAAGATAAGAGAGAAGAGAGAATCTGCCATAATCTAAATAACACACAGGCAGTGTGCAGAGAGGGGCCTGTAGGGGGGAGATTCATCACAGAACCACAACACTGAAGAACTTGGCAGCCTTCCAGACACAGGCCGACAAGTCTGACAGGGGAAAGATACATTGATTTATTACAGAGACTGTTATAGTAGAAAGTGCTGCAGTAAGCCACAACACATTAGAATAGCTTTTGGAACTTGTAGGATGATAAAAAACAGGATGCAATTTTTGTTACGGAG
The DNA here is from genome assembly GCF_040937935.1 of Hyperolius riggenbachi. NCBI lineage: Eukaryota > Metazoa > Chordata > Amphibia > Anura > Hyperoliidae > Hyperolius > Hyperolius riggenbachi. Next base: position 316,347,961 of record NC_090652.1, read on the forward strand.
TCTCTTTAAGGCCGCTATCGAAGCATCCTGGGCCTCCATAACACCTGAGCAATGCCACAGGCTGATTGCCTCCATGCCACGCCGCATTGAAGCAGTCATTTCTGCAAAAGGATTCCCGACCAAGTATTGAGAGCACAACTGAACATAATTATTTGAAGGTTGACTTTTTTTTGTTTTAAAAACACTTTTCTTTTATTGGTCGGATGAAATATGCTAATTTTTTGAGATAGGAAATTTGGGTTTTCATGATCTGTGTGCCAAAATCATCAATATTAAAACAATAAAAGGCTTGAACTACTTCAGTTGTGTGTAATGAATCTAAAATGTATAAAAGTCTAATGTTTATAAGTACATTACAGAAAATAATGAACTTTATCACAATATGCTAATTTTATGAGAAGATCCTGTGTATATGTATATATATATATATATATATATATATATATATATACAGTATATATATATATATATATATATATATATATATATATATATATATATATATATAGTTAGTTGTTTTGTGTTAGCAACAGCTAGTAGAAGAAATACAATTTGTGAACAACACCTTTTTATTGGCTGGTTGAATATATTTTCAGAGACAAGCTTTCACGTACAGTCAGTTCCCTTCTGGTATTATAAATCACGCGTACGTTAAAAAGGGGCGCTGGGAAAAAAGGGCGCGGGGTTTTAAACGATAAACATGGATAACGTTTAAAAATATAATGTACTATATTTCGTTTAAAAATAATGTTTTATCTATATATATAATAGACTAAGTGCCTCAACCTTCGAGCAAGAAGAAGAAGTACTTTGCATGAGAAAATGTATGCGTGCTCAAACACCAAGTTTAAGGCCTCTTTTCCACGGACTGTTGAGCTGTGTGCTCAGCAAGCAGTTACCAGGCAGCAGTAAGCAGTTACCAGGCAGCAGTAAGCAGTTACCAGGCAGCAGCAAGCAGTTACCAGGCAGCAGCAAGCAGTTACCAGGCAGCAGCAAGCAGTTACCAGGCAGTAGCAAGCAGTTACCAGGCAGCAACAAGCTGTTACCGGGCAGTAGTGAGCAGCTGTAAGAGTTTGAGAGGCATTTTACTGCCTATCAACTGTCCGTGGTAAAGAGGCCTACCCTAGCAAGTCTGGCTTTGCAAATCTGGCTTAATTGGCTATTCATGAGGCAATGCTCATGCAAATTTGCTTTTGCGTGCCAAACTATGCAGGGTCAAAAAACTAATACCCCAAAGCGGTCGCCCTGCTACATGCCAGTGATGAGCGAAAATGCAAAAATTTGTTTCGACAATTTTTTGCCGAATTTTCGCCTAATTTCGTTTTGACAGGCAAATTTTCCATCTAATTTTTTCACGTTAATTTTCGCCTAATGCCAGTCATTTTCACGTTACTTGCGTATTATTGCTGACATTTTCCACATAAGGGCATTAGCGTCCGCATTCAGAGAAGTTTCTTGCGCATTATTGCGGACATCTTCCGCATAAGGGCATTAGCGTCCGCATTCAGAGAAGTTTCTTGCGCATTATTGCGGACATTTTTCCGTATAAACGTCCGCATAGACTGAATTTCCATGCGGATTATTGTGGACATTTTTCCGCATAGGGGCATAAGCATCCGCATACAATGAATTTTCGATGCTGGTCGAAAACGCAAGATTTTCGTGAAAATTCGCCAAAAATGAAAATGGGATTTTCGATGCGAAACTGCTACATGCTACATTAGCACTATCCAGGAGCGCCACAGGGAGGATTCCCAATGCCCCCTTTTTTATACAACCGGGGGGACCGCGGGTCCCAGGCTCTCTCACTGCCTGGGAACCACAGCGGCACCCCGGAGGGGGAGGCTAGGTGGTGCAGGCGACCCCCCCCCCCCCCCCCCAAGCGTGGCCAGCGCCGGGAGAGCCGTCTGCACCCACCTCCCAATATTAGAAACAGGCACTTACCTTAACGTCCATTGCGTTCTGCTAAATGCGCATTAACTTGGGGGCACCACATGAGAGGGGAGTGAAGCATGGGTCACCCCGAGCTTTAGAGCTCAGGGCTGGCTCACATACAACACTCCGGGGGGGGGGGGGGGAGAGGACAAGCACAGACAACTAACTCCACGGCTCACACCGCCGGAGCAAGCTATCCACCACCTGCCTCCAAAGGATACAAACTGAAAAAAATGCTTTCCATGAGAAAATTAATGCGCATGTAGCAGAACGCAATGTACGTTAAGGTAAGTGCCTGTTTTTAATATTGGGAGGTGGGTGCGGACGGCTCTCCCTGGCGCTGGCCACACTTGGGGGGGGGGGGGGGGCTGCGCCACCCAGCCTCCCCCTCCGGGGTACCGCTGTGGTTCCCAGGCAGTGAGAGAGCCTGGGACCCTGCGGTCCCGCCGGTTGTATAAAAAGGGAGGTATTGGGAATCCTCCCTCCTGGATAGTGCTAATGTAGCATTAACTTATTCCCGCAGGGCGACTGCTTTGCAGTATTGGTTTTTTGACCCTGCATAGTTTGGCATGCGAAAGCAAATGCATATTTGCATGAGCATTGCCTCATGAATAGCCAATTAGGCCAGATTTGGAAAGACAGACTTGCTAGAGTTAAACTTGGTGTTTGAGCACGCATACATTTTCTAATGGAAAGCCTAAAGGTGGGTACACACATCAGATAAATGTCTTTGGAAAATGAAAGATCACAGACCAATGTTACCCCCTTCCATGTAGTATGAGAGCCATACCTACACAGTCTATTCTATGGAGCTGAACTCCCCATCAGATAAATTTTTTTGCAAGATGCTGCACACAAAGATGCTGTACACATGCAACAGATCAGTATCTGCAAAAGATCTGTTCCTGCAAAAAATCAGTTTCTGCAAAATGCATTCATAGTCTATGATATCTGCAGATCTCATGCTGGGCATACACGGTATGTTTTCTACCATGTAATCGAGCCGCTGATGGCTCGATTGATAATTTCCGACGTGCCCAATACCCCGCCGGATCGATTCTGCGCTCGATACCGGCGGGCAGGACAAAAGAAGAAACGAGGGTAAAATAAGAAAGTGCTCGCGGGGACGAGCGGGAATCGATCCGGGTGCCCGCGGGAATCGAGCCAGCGGCTCGATTACACGGTAGAAAACGTACCATGTATGCCCAGCATAATATACACCTTGTTGGACGGACATTCATCTACAGATCAGACAATCATCTGCAGATATGAAGATCCATCCTGGTTGATCTGATCTGCAGATGATTGTCCGTTAAACAAGGTGTGTATGAGATCTGCAGATTTAGACTATGAATGTATTTTGTAGGTACTGATATTTTGTAGATACTGATCTGTTGCATGTGTACAGCATCTTTGTGTGCAGCATCTTGCAAAGATTTCTATCTGATGGGGAGTGCAGCTCCATAGAATAGACTGTGTAGGTGTGGCTCTCATACTACATGGAAGGGGGTAAGATCTCTGTCTGATGGGGAGTGCAGCTCCATAGAATAGACTGTGTAGGAATGGCTCTCATACTACATGGAAGGGGGTAAAATTGGTCTGAGATCTTTGATTTTCCAAAGACTTTTATCTGATGTGTGTACCCACCTTTATTCTTCTTGCTTCAAGGTTGAGGCACGTACTCTGTTAGATAGATAGAAGATGCGGCGTATGCTACGACGCGGGTCGGCTAGTAAAGTTATAAATCATTAAATAATGTGCATGAAATCGGCAATTGTGAAAACATTAATCTTCTGTTTAAAAAGTGAAACGTATAATAACGTTTAAAAAAAAATAAGTAAGTAACCCTCCCTGTACCTACCCCTAACCCCTAGACCCCCGTATTGGTGCCTAAACCTAAGACCCCCCTGGTGGTGCCTAACCCTAAGACCCCCCTGGTGGTGCCTAACCCTAAGACCCCCCTGGTGGTGCCTAAACCTAAGACCCCCCTGGTGATGCCTAAACCTAAGACCCCCCTGGTGGTGCCTAAACCTAAGACCCCCCCTGTGATAAGCATTAATAACGTTTCAAAAAAATATTCTGCGGTTTTTCGTTTAAAAATAATGTAAAAAAAAAAAATTGTACTGTTTTTCGTTTAAAAATAATGTTTTAAAAAAATATTGCACTGTTTTTCGTTTAAAAATAATATTAAAAAATGTATAAATCATTAAATAATGTGTAATCATGAGAAGCAGTTATAAAACATTAAAAGTCTCCGGGCGCCGCTTTTAAAACGTTATTTTTCTCCGGCGCCCTTTTTTCCTGTTGGGCGCCCATTAAACGATATTTATTATGGGAGTGAATGGCGGCGCCCGATTTGTCCACTAGCCTCCTGCGCCCTTTTTTACTGTTACCATAAATCACACTGTGTCTGATGTAGAGAACTGAGTGTTTCTGAAAGCTTTCATCCAAAACTACAGTATATTCAGTCAGCCAGTAAAATGAATTGCCTGCAATGTTTTCCCCTTTTCTTATCTCTCAGCAGTCACATTCTGATTATCTTTTTTCCCCCCTTCTATGCAGCTGCTAAGAAGGCTCTGGCCACGAAGCATATGATTAGTAAGAAAGATGTGTCGGTCTATCCTTATTTCCCCGCACAAGATATTGTGCTGTATGGGAAGCAAAGGCCCTGTATAGAGAAACCAGAGCCCGTCATGTCTCCGATAAGCCCATACATACTGGAATTCATCCTGAAAGATGAAACGTTAAAAGACCACATGGAGAAAACAATGAAGACTCATCACTGTGATGTCAAATGGCCAGAGCTGCTCTGCCCCCAACCCAGCATCACCCTGAGCTTTCCTGAGGACTTGTCTTCTCATCTCAGGACCATGGCAAAGCTTGTTCCAACATGGAAAGATGAGGTTAAAAACAAGTTCTCCCTTCTCATATCAAAGTTTAAAGTCATTGAGTATAAGATGCACCAGTCGGCTTGGGGAGTTATTAGAGAAAAAATCAAGAGCCCCACATATCATGATGTGCTGATCAAACCTGACCTACCTGCAGAGAAGGTCTTCCTGGCAGGATTGACCAAGGATGTCACTAAGATTGACCCAACATTCAGGACACTGGTAGAAGCTACCACTACAGAAGCAGAGAGAAAGAGCCAAAGCATAACGGAAGACATACCTGTGTCCCCAGCGCTCTATCAGATTATGTGTAACTGCGGCACGTTGGAGAATATACTGAAGCAAGTCCCAGAGCTCAACATTGACTATAATGCGCCAACAAAGAAAGCTCGGCTGTCTGGACTGAAAGAAGAAGTGCTCACTGGCAAATTTGAGATACTCAGCATAGCACAGCAGATGAAATCTAAACTTGTTCCTCTGAATCCACAACTTTTGGAGTTCCTGATGACCACTGATAATGAAGACCTGTCAGGATTCCTGTTTCTAAGACACAAAATTAATGCGCTGATGGAAATCGATGATAACTCTGTGAAACTGACAGCTTACTCCAAGAGCGACTTGATGGAGGCTGAAGAACAAATGATCAAAGAACTTATTTGTGAAGAACTTTCTGTTGAAGACAAGAATATTCTGAGAAGTCCCGAGTGGAGAAAACTTCACTCGGATCTGCTTCAGAGGTTTAATGCAGAGAAATCCACAGTAAGAATCGTGGAATGTCCTTCTGGGGTAATGATCGCCGGTTTGTGTTCAAATGTACAGAAATGTCGCCATGAAGTCAGTGACTTTCTGGTGAAGAACACGCCAATGCAGAGGAACATTAAGGTCCAATCGGTGGCAATTATGCACTTCCTTAAGGAGGAAAAGAAGTCAATGTTGGATGACTTGAGAAAGAGCATGAGACTTACAACGCATTATAAAATCATCCGCTTGAAAGGTGCAAAGCTCTACGTGACAGAGGCAGAATCATGTATACAAAAGGTCCTGTCCTCCCTCTGCTGTGACACACTGCGCATTGATAAACCTGGAGCCAAGAAATTCTGTCTGAAAAATGAAGACTTGTATGTTACTACGGCTAGGAATAAATACAGATGTGTCCTACATTTAGAGAAGGATGGAGAAGAAGATGAGATTGATGAAGAGGAAACGGATGAAATGGATGAACACCAATGTCAAGTAAATCACCCAAGTGGTACAGTCATCTCTGTGCGTAAAGAGGACCTGTGTCGTCTCAATGTTGATGTCGTTGTTAATGCAGCCAATGAGGATCTCAAGCATATTGGAGGTCTGGCATTGGCTTTACTTAGAGCTGCGGGACACAAATTGCAACAAGAATCTGATGAAATTATCAGGAAGGAAGGTCGGCTGCAAGCAGGTGAATCAGTGGTAACCGACTCTGGGAACTTGCCGTGTAAACAGGTTATACACACGGTTGGGCCCAGGTGGAATGATAGGTCACCTTCACAATGTGAGCATCGTCTACGGAAAGCCATAACTTCCAGCCTGGACCTGGCTGAAGCATGTTGTCATAAGTCCATCGCAATCCCAGCTGTCAGCTCTGGTATTTTCGGGTGTCCGGTAGATGAATGTACACGGATTATAGTAGAATCTGTCAAAGAATATATAGATGGCAAACGTGGAGGGAGCTGCCTTACAGATATCCGCTTGGTGGACACTAAAGAAGACACAGTAAGAATCTTTGCTTCAAATCTGAGAAGGGTATTTGGGCAACAGGAACCTGATTTGCCTCCGAGGTATAGGGAGAAAAGAACTGAGAGACCTGAGAGGTTTGAGAAGATTACTCCACACAACAGAGTCTATCCAACCAACATATCTAAAAATCAGATGACAACCAGAGAAGACATAAGGATCAGAGTGGTAGAAGGACTCATCCAAGATGCAGCAGTAAGTAGTGAGAGTCTGGTGAGTAGATGTTTGTTCCTTTTGGATATATTGCCAATAATGATCAGAGTGATAGATGGACTCATCCAAGATGCAGCAGTAGGTAGTGAGAGTCTGGTGAGTAGATGTTTGTTCCTTTTGAACATGTTGCCCAATAATGATCAGAGTGATAGAAGGACTCCTCCAAGATGCAGCAGTAGGTAGTGAGAGCCTGGTGAGTAGATGTTTGTTCCTTTTGAACATGTTGCCCAATAACGATCAGAGTGATAGAAGGACTCATCCAAGATGCAGCAGTAGGTAATGAGAGTTTGGTGAGTGTATGTTTGTATCTCTGGACATGTTGCCCAGATAAAAGTAACACATAATGCTATTAATGGGAAACGCAATTTCCGGAATGCAAGGAACATTGTACGCTTACAGACAAATGGAGGACAACCCCAATTAGCAGCGTTTATAAATAATTACACACATTTCTGGCAAAGGGCAAGGACCCTACAGTGCCTTCAAAATTAATCTTTATTGGGTTCAAATTAAACTAAATATGTATAAAAAAAACACATATAGAACATATAACAGTTTGGACCAGACACTACAGGGGTCCACGTGAGAAACACAATGAACCTCCTATCCAAGGGTTGACATTGGTCTAGTGTCACACGGCTTGGACAGCGCCCAGGGCTCGGTGTCCCACAACATTAGATAGATCCGAACAGCTGTCCTTCCAACCAGGGGCTGAGAAATTGATTTATGGCAGCCAATATACCATCACTGATGTCTCAATGTTTCAAATTTTCAACATACGTAAAGCCCTTTCTTGGCTTAGCCTTAGCAAAGGATTGTTCCCTATTGTCCCCTCCCGTCTCCTCCTGGATAATATTATAACTAGGAAAGTTGAGCAAGCAGTATCCAGAAAGCCTCACTAATCAAATGTGAGGAGTCCACCAGTATTATATAAACCGGATGTGCAGAACGGCCAATCTAATGACCAAACAACAGCATGAGCCTCAAAATACCGCATTAGTCCGGATATAATTGTAACATCACAACAAACTTTATTGTACATCTCTGCATAACTCTAAAAACATCTAAGAACATCAGTATTCATTGGCGGGGAGGGGCTTCCAATAATAACCACCCACAGCCACATGCCCAGAGAAGGATCATCCACCAGGCAACCTAGGCAGGTGCCAGGGGCCTAGTGGGTGTCAAGGGGCCCTCCAGCCACCTTCTCTGACCTCTCTCCACTTCAGCTTGCAGAAAAGACCACACGGGGGCCCCAAATCTACTACCTCGCCTAGGGCCCCATTACAAGTGAATTCAGCTCTGCACACGCCTGCTGGCATGATCAGGATTTTACCAGCACTGCAGAGGATCGTTATTTTACCAGGCCTGTTTTCTCGAATCACCACTTGGTGCTCCTAACACATAAATCAGAACCACGTGCAGCTGCAGGACTCTGTTTTAGTCATCAGATCGAGATGTCTTACTTTAAAGGGAACCTAAACTGAGAAGGATATGGATTTTTCCTTTTAAAATATTGCCAGTTGCCTGACTTTCCTGCTGATCCTGTGTCTCTAATACATTTAGCCACAGCCCCTGAACAAGCATGCAGATCAAGTGCTCTGACTGAAGTGTGACGGAATTAGCTGCATGCTTATTTCAGGTGTGTGATTCAGCCACTACTGCAGCCAGAGAGATCAGCAGGACTGCCAGGCAATTGGTATTGTTTAAAAGGAAACATCCATGTCCCTCTCAGTTAAGGTTCCCTTTAAAGAGAGTCTGAAGCCTCCCTAAATCACTGTTTTTACTTCACAATACTGTTAGGCATGATTGCCCCCTCTGAAACGCCGCACCCCCGCGGCTGCAGTCTCAATGAATCCCCCCGAAATCCCCGGGGGAAGATTAGGGGAGCGCTTCAGCTTTCAGCAGTAGCTCTGCCTCTACTCTGTCAATCTGCGTGGATCTCCGCCTCTCCCCGCCCCTCTCAGTCTTCCTTCACAGAGAGGGGCGGGGAGAGACGGTGACCTGCACGCAGATTGACACTAGCAAAGGCGGAGCTACAGCTGAAAGCTCTGCCTCCCCGGGCAGCAAAATCCACCACCAGGAAAGTCGTAGATTTTTTCCTCGGGATTTTAGGGGGATTAATTGAGATTTCAGCCGCGGGGATGCGGCGTTTCAGAGGGGGCATTCATGCTTTACAGGATTGTGAAGAAAAAACTGTGATTTAGGGAGGCTTCAGAGTCTCTCTAAGAAACAAAATATCCGTGAATAGATTATATTTGTGTTTGGAAACAATATATTTTCACTTTAAAGTGTACCTGAGATGAGCAGAAATATTTGATACATACCTGGGGCCTCCTCCAGCGGCAGCCCCGTCGGGTTAATTGTTCCTCGCCATCTTCCCACGCCTCCGGATTGTCCACTAGGTGGCCCTGTAATTTTGCCAGTTGGCGCAGGTACAGAACTCTCCTGACGATGGGGTACACAAGCGGGGCCGGGCCGCGCATGCACGGTACATCTTGACTGCCGAAGTTACCAGGCCGCCTAGTGGAGGAACCATGTGGCGTGGGAAGAGAGGGAACGATTAGCCTGATGGGGGCTGGAGGAAGCCCCAAGTATGCATTAAACTTTTTCTTCTTATCGTCTCAAGTTTCCTGTAAAGCGGACCTGAACTCAGAACTTCCTCTCTGCTCTAAAAGATACACAACAGCATAATAACCTTTACAGAAAAACATTTCTTGTTGCAGCTGATACAAATCCTAAAATAAATCTGCACAGTTTCTACTTCCTGCTTTCATGGAAGCAGACATATTGTTAACATCCTGTGCTTTCAAATGAACTGCTCTGCTATGGCAGTCAGCTGACACAGCTGAGAGATCAAATTACAACTTGTGATTAGTGACAGATGAGGGGGAAGAGTTCAGGTCCACTTTAAGTGCATATTACAAACAAAACGGGTCGGTGTTGCAATAATCCAATATGGAGGGGGGGGGGGGGGGGGGAGAAGACGGCCCATCTGTCTGAGCGGTTCGGAGTGGATAGTATTGATATATATGGAAAGGATTTATGGTTTCTGTGAGTGGAATCTGTGAGTGGAATCTGTGTGTGGAATCTGTTAGTGGAATCTGTGAGCGGAATCTGTGCGTGAAATCTGTGCGCGGAATCTGTGCGTGGAATCTGTGCGCGGAATCTTTACGTGGAATTTGTGCACGGAATCTGTACGTGGAATCTGTACAAGGAATCTGTGTGCGGAATCTGTACGTGGAATCTGTACACGGAATCTGTGCGTGGAATCTGTATGTGGAATCTGTGCGTGGAATCTGTACGTGGAATCTGTACAAGGAATCTGTGTGCGGAATCTGTACGTGGAATCTGTACACGGAATCTGTGCGTGGAATCTGTACGTGGAATCTGTACAAGGAATCTGTATGTGGAATCTGTGCGTGGAATCTGTACGTGGAATCTGTACGTGGAATCTGTGCGTGGAATCTGTATGTGGAATCTGTACGCGGAATCTGTGCACGGAATCATGGATTCTGTACGTGGAATCTGTGCGTGGAATCTGTGCGTGGAATCTGTGCATGGAATCTGTGCGTGGAATCTGTGCGTGGAATCTGTGCGTGGAATCTGTACGTGGAATCTCTGCGTGGAATCTGTGCCTGGAATCTGTGCCTGGAATCTGTGCCTGGAATCTGTGCGCGGAATCTGTGCGCGGAATCTGTACGTGGAATCTGTACGTGGAATATACATAACATCCAATATGGGGGGGGGGGGAGACGGCCCATCTGTCTGAGCGGTTCGGAGTGGATGGTATTGATATATATGGATATATGGAAAGGATTTATGGTTTCTGTACATGGAAACTGTACGTGGAATCTGTGTGTGGAATCTGTTAGTGGAATCTGTGAGCAGAATCTGTGCACGGAATCTGTATGTGGAATCTGTACGTGGAATCTGTGCGTGGAATCTGTGCGTGGAATCTGTACGTGGAATCTGTGCGTGGAATCTGTGCGTGGAATCTGTGCGTGGAATCTGTGCGTGGAATCTGTGCGTGGAATCTGTACGTGGAATCTGTGTGTGGAATCTGTTAGTGGAATCTGTGTGTGGAATCTGTTAGTGGAATCTGTGAGCGGAATCTGTGCATGGAATCTGTATGTGGAATCTGTACGTGGAATCTGTGCGTGGAATCTGTGCGTGGAATCTGTACGTGGAATCTGTACGCGGAATCTGTGCGTGGAATCTGTGCGTGGAATCTGTACGTGGAATCTGTACGTGGAATCTGTACGTGGAATCTGTACGTGGAATCTGTGCGTGGAATCTGTACGCGGAATCTGTGCGTGGAATCTGTGCGTGGAATCTGTACGTGGAATCTGTGCGTGGAATCTGTACGCGGAATCTGTGCGTGGAATCTGTACGTGGAATCTGTACGTGGAATCTGTACGTGGAATCTGTGCCTGGAATCTGTGCCTGGAATCTGTGCGCGGAATCTGTACGCAGAATCTGTACGCGGAATCTGTACGTGGAATCTGTACGTGGAATCTGTGCGCGGAATCTGTGCGTGTAATTGTGCGCGGAACCTGTGCGCGGAATCTGTGCTTGGAATCTCTACGTGGAATCTGTACGTGGAACCTGTGCGTGGAATCTGTACGTGGAACCTGTGCGTGGAATCTGTACGTGGAATCTGTACGTGGAATCTGTGCGTAGAATCTGTACGTGGAATCTGTACGTGGAATCTGTGCGTAGAATCTGTATGTGGAATCTGTGTGTGGAATCTGTTAGTGGAATCTGTGAGCGGAATCTGTGCGTGGAATCTGTGCGCGGAATCTGTGCGTGGAATCTGTGCGCGGAATCTTTACGTGGAATTTGTGCACGGAATCTGTACGTGGAATCTGTATGTTGAATCTGTGCGAGGAATCTGTGCGTGGAATCTGTACAAGGAATCTGTGCGTGGAATCTGTACAAGGAATCTGTGTGCGGAATCTGTACGTGGAATCTGTACACGGAATCTGTACGTGGAATCTGTGCGTGGAATCTGTACGCGGAATCTGTGCGTGGAATCTGTGCGTGGAATCTGTATGTGGAATCTGTGCGTGGAATCTGTACGTGGAATCTGTACGTGGAATCTGTGCGTGGAATCTGTATGTGGAATCTGTACGCGGAATCTGTGCACGGAATCATGGATTCTGTACGTGGAATCTGTGCGCGGAATCTGTACGTGGAATCTGTACGTGGAATCTGTACGTGGAATCTGTGCGTGGAATCTGTACATGGAATCTGTACGTGGAATCTCTGCGTGGAATCTGTGCCTGGAATCTGTGCCTGGAATCTGTGCCTGGAATCTGTGCGCGGAATCTGTGCGCGGAATCTGTACGTGGAATCTGTACGTGGAATATACATAACATCCAATATGGGGGGGGGGGAGACGGCCCATCTGTCTGAGCGGTTCGGAGTGGATGGTATTGATATATATGGATATATGGAAAGGATTTATGGTTTCTGTACATAGAATCTGTACGTGGAATCTGTGTGTGGAATCTGTTAGTGGAATCTGTGTGTGGAATCTGTTAGTGGAATCTGTTAGTGGAATCTGTGAGCGGAATCTGTGAGCGGAATCTGTATGTGGAATCTGTACGTGGAATCTGTGCGTGGAATCTGTGCGTGGAATCTGTACGTGGAATCTGTACGTGGAATCTGTACGCGGAATCTGTGCGTGGAATCTGTGCGTGGAATCTGTGCGTGCAATCTGTGCGTGCAATCTGTGCGTGGAATCTGTACGTGGAATCTGTACGTGGAATCTGTACGTGGAATCTGTACGTGGAATCTGTGCGTGGAATCTGTACGCGGAATCTGTGCGTGGAATCTGTGCGTGGAATCTGTACGTGTAATCTGTGCGTGGAATCTGTACGTGTAATCTGTGCGTGGAATCTGTACGCGGAATCTGTGCGTGGAATCTGTACGTGGAATCTGTACGTGGAATCTGTACGTGGAATCTGTACGTGGAATGCGTGGAATCTGTACGTGGAATCTGTACGTGGAATCTGTGCCTGGAATCTGTGCCTGGAATCTGTGCGCGGAATCTGTACGCAGAATCTGTACGCGGAATCTGTACGTGGAATCTGTACGTGGAATCTGTGCGTGGAATCTGTGCGCGGAATCTGTGCGTGTAATTGTGCGCGGAACCTGTGCGCGGAATCTGTGCTTGGAATCTCTACGTGGAATCTGTACGTGGAACCTGTGCGTGGAATCTGTACGTGGAACCTGTGCGTGGAATCTGTACGTGGAATCTGTGCCTGGAATCTGTGCCTGGAATCTGTGCGTGGAATCGGTGCGTGGAATCTGTGCTTGAAATCTGTGCGTGGAATCTGTACGTGGAATCTGTGCGTGGAATCTGTGCTTGGAATCTGTACGTGGAATCTGTGCTTGGAATCTGTACGTGGAATCTGTGCGTGGAATCTGTGCCTGGAATCTGTGCCTGGAATCTGTGCTTGGAATCTGTGCGTGGAATCTGTGCCTGGAATCTGTGCCTGGAATCTGTGCCTGGAATCTGTGCGTGGAATCGGTGCGTGGAATCTGTGCTTGAAATCTGTGCGTGGTATCTGTACGCGGAATCTGTACGTGGAATCTGTGCCTGGAATCTGTGCCTGGAATCTGTACGTGGAATCTGTGCGTGGAATCTGTATGTGGAATCTGTACGCGGAATCTGTGCACGGAATCATGGATTCTGTACGTGGAATCTGTGCGCGGAATCTGTACGCGGAATCTGTACGTGGAATCTGTACGTGGAATCTGTGCGTGGAATCTGTGCGTGGAATCTGTACGTGGAATCTCTACGTGGAATCTGTGCCTGGAATCTGTGCGCGGAATCTGTGCGCGGAATCTGTACGTGGAATCTGTACGTGGAATATACATAACATCCAATATGGGGGGGGGGGGAGACGGCCCATCTGTCTGAGCGGTTCGGAGTGGATGGTATTGATATATATGGATATATGGAAAGGATTTATGGTTTCTGTACATGGAATCTGTACGTGGAATCTGTGTGTGGAATCTGTGAGCGGAATCTGTGAGCGGAATCTGTGCACGGAATCTGTACGTGGAATCTGTGCGTGGAATCTGTACGTGGAATCTGTACGTGGAATCTGTACGCGGAATCTGTGCGTGGAATCTGTGCGTGGAATTTGTGCGTGCAATCTGTGCGTGGAATCTGTACGTGGAATCTGTACGTGGAATCTGTACGTGGAATCTGTGCGTGGAATCTGTGCGTGGAATCTGTACGCGGAATCTGTGCGTGGAATCTGTACGTGTAATCTGTGCGTGGAATCTGTACGCGGAATCTGTACGTGGAATCTGTACGTGGAATCTGTACGTGGAATCTGTGCCTGGAATCTGTGCCTGGAATCTGTGCGCGGAATCTGTACGCAGAATCTGTACGCGGAATCTGTACGTGGAATCTGTACGTGGAATCTGTACGTGGAATCTGTGCGCGGAATCTGTGCGTGTAATTGTGCGCGGAACCTGTGCGCGGAATCTGTGCTTGGAATCTCTACGTGGAATCTGTACGTGGAATCTGTGCGTGGAATCTGTACGTGGAACCTGTGCGTGGAATCTGTACGTGGAATCTGTACGTGGAATCTGTGCGTAGAATCTGTACGTGGAATCTGTACGTGGAATCTGTGCGTAGAATCTGTATGTGGAATCTGTGTGTGGAATCTGTTAGTGGAATCTGTGAGCGGAATCTGTGCGTGGAATCTGTGCGCGGAATCTGTGCGTGGAATCTGTGCGCGGAATCTTTACGTGGAATTTGTGCACGGAATCTGTACGTGGAATCTGTATGTTGAATCTGTGCGAGGAATCTGTGCGTGGAATCTGTACAAGGAATCTGTGTGCGGAATCTGTACGTGGAATATGTACACGGAATCTGTACACGGAATCTGTGCGTGGAATCTGTATGTGGAATCTGTGCGTGGAATCTGTACGTGGAATCTGTGCGTGGAATCTGTATGTGGAATCTATACGCGGAATCTGTGCACGGAATCATGGATTCTGTACGTGGAATCTGTGCGCGGAATCTGTACGTGGAATCTGTACGTGGAATCTGTACGTGGAATCTGTGCGTGGAATCTGTGCGTGGAATCTGTACGTGGAATCTCTGCGTGGAATCTGTGCCTGGAATCTGTGCCTGGAATCTGTGCGTGGAATCTGTGCGCGGAATCTGTGCGCGGAATCTGTACGTGAAATCTGTACGTGGAATCTGTACGTGGAATATACATAACATCCAATATGGGGGGCTGGGGAGACGGCCCATCTGTCTGAGCGGTTCGGAGTGGATGGTATTGATATATATGGATATATGGAAAGGATTTATGGTTTCTGTACATGGAATCTGTACGTGGAATCTGTGTGTGGAATCTGTGTGTGGAATCTGTTAGTGGAATCTGTTAGTGGAATCTGTGAGCGGAATCTGTGCACGGAATCTGTATGTGGAATCTGTGCGTGGAATCTGTGCGTGGAATCTGTGCGTGGAATCTGTATGTGGAATCTGTACGTGGAATCTGTACGCGGAATCTGTGCGTGGAATCTGTGCGTGGAATCTGTGCGTGCAATCTGTGCGTGGAATCTGTACGTGGAATCTGTACGTGGAATCTGTACGTGGAATCTGTACGTGGAATCTGTACGTGGAATCTGTGCGTGGAATCTGTACGCGGAATCTGTGCGTGGAATCTGTGCGTGGAATCTGTACGCGGAATCTGTGCGTGGAATCTGTACGTGGAATCTGTACGTGGAATGCGTGGAATCTGTACGTGGAATCTGTATGTGGAATCTGTGCCTGGAATCTGTGCGCGGAATCTGTACGCAGAATCTGTACACGGAATCTGTACGTGGAATCTGTACGTGGAATCTGTACGTGGAATCTGTGCGCGGAATCTGTGCGTGTAATTGTGCGCGGAACCTGTGCGCGGAATCTGTGCTTGGAATCTCTACGTGGAATCTGTACGTGGAACCTGTGCGTGGAATCTGTACGTGGAACCTGTGCGTGGAATCTGTACGTGGAATCTGTACGTGGAATCTGTGCCTGGAATCTGTGCCTGGAATCTGTGCGTGGAATCGGTGCGTGGAATCTGTGCTTGAAATCTGTGCGTGGAATCTGTGCGTGGAATCTGTGCGTGGAATCTGTATCTGTGCGTGGAATCTGTGCGTGGAATCTGTGCTTGGAATCTGTACGTGGAATCTGTGCTTGGAATCTGTGCTTGGAATCTGTACGTGGAATCTGTGCGTGGAATCTGTGCCTGGAATCTGTGCGCGGAATCTGTGCGTGGAACCTGTGCGTGAAACCTGTGCGTGGAATCTGTACGTGGAACCTGTGCGTGGAATCTGTACGTGGAATCTGTACGTGGAATCTGTGCCTGGAATCTGTGCCTGGAATCTGTGCGTGGAATCGGTGCGTGGAATCTGTGCTTGAAATCTGTGCGTGGTATCTGTACGCGGAATCTGTACGTGGAATCTGTACGTGGAATCTGTACGTGGAATCTGTACGTGGAATCTGTGCCTGGAATCTGTGCCTGGAATCTGTACGTGGAATCTGTGCATGGAATCTATGCGTGGAATCCGTACGTGGAATCTGTGCGTGGAACCTGTACGTGGAATCTGTACGTGGAATCTGTACCTGGAATCTGTGCCTGGAATCTGTGCGTGGAATCTGTACGTGGAATCTGTGCGTGGAACCTGTACATGCAATCTGTGCTTGGAATCTGTGCGTGGAATCTGTACGTGGAATCTGTGCGTGGAACCTGTACATGGAATCTGTGCGTGAAATCTGTGCATGGAATCGTGGAACCTGTACGTGGAATCTGTGCGCGGAATCTGTGCGTGGAATCTGTGCGTGGAATCTACGTGGAATCTGTGCACGGAATCTGTACGTGGAATCTGTACGTGGAATCTGTGCGTGGAATCTGTATGTGGAATCTGTACGTGGTATCTGTGCGTGGTATCTGTACGCGGAATCTGTACATGGAATACGTGCGTGGAATCCATGTGTGGAATCTGTATGTGGAATCTGTGCGTGGAATCTGTGCCTGGAATCTGTGCCTGGAATCTGTGCGCGGAATCTGTACGTGGAATCTGTGCGCGGAATCTGTGCGTGGAATCTGTGCGCGGAATCTGTTAGCGGAATCTGTGCGTGGAATCTGCGTGGAATCTGCGTGGAATCTGTTCGTGGAATCTGTTCGTGGAATCTGTCACGTGGAATCTATGCGTGGAATCTGTGCGTGGAATCTGTGCGTGGAATCTGTACGTGGAATCTGTACGTGGAATCTGTACGTGGAATCTGTACGGGGAATCCGTGCGTGGAATCCGTGCGTGGAATCCGTACGTGGAATCCGTGCGTGGAACTGTGCGTGGAATCTGTACGTGGAATCTGTACGTGGAATCTGTACGCTGTGCGTGGAATCTGTACGCGGAATCTGTACGCGGAATCTGTACGCGGAATCTGTTACGTGGAATCTGTGCATGGAATCCATGCTTGGAATCCGTGCTTGGAATCCGTACGTGGAATCCGTACGTGGAATCCGTACGTGGAATTGTGCGTGGAATCCGTACGTGGAATCTGTACGTGGAATCTGTGCATGGAATTTGTACGTGGAATCTGTACGTGGAATCTGTACGTGGAATCTGTACGTGGAATCTGTACGTGGAATCTGTACGTGGAATCTGTACGTGGTATCTGTGCGTGGTATCTGTACGTGGTATCTGTACGCGGTATCTGTACGCGGAATCTGTACGTGGAATCTGAATCTGTACGTGGAATCTGTGCGTGGAATCTGTGCGTGGAATCTGTGCGTGGAATCTGTACGCGGAATCTGTGCGTGGAATCTGTACGCGGAATCTGTGCGTGGAATCTGTGCGTGGAATCTGTGCGTGGAATCTGCGTGGAATCTGTGCGTGGAATCTGTGCGTGGAATCCGTGCGTGGAATCCGTGCGTGGAATCCGTGCGTGGAATCCGTGCGTGGAATCCGTGCGTGGAATCTGTGCGTGGAATCTGTGCGTGGAATTTGTACGTGGAATTTGTACTTGGAATCTGTACGTGGAATCTGTACGTGGAATCTGTACGCGGAATCTGTATCTGTACGTGGAATCTGTGCGTGGAATCTGTGCGTGGAATCTGTGCGTGGAATCTGTGCGTGGAATCTGTGCGTGGAATCTGCGTGGAATCTGTGCGTGGAATCTGTGCGTGGAATCTGTGCGTGGAATCCGTGCGTGGAATCCGTGCGTGGAATCTGTACGTGGAATCTGTGCGTGGAATTTGTACGTGGAATCTGTACGTGGAATCTGTACGTGGAATCTGTACGCGGAATCTGTACGTGGAATCTGAATCTGTACGTGGAATCTGTGCGTGAAATCTGTGCGTGGAATCTGTGCGCGGAATCTGTGCGTGGAATCTGTACGCGGAATCTGTGCGTGGAATCTGTGCGTGGAATCTGCGTGGAATCCGTGCGTGGAATCCGTGCGTGGAATCCGTGCGTGGAATCCGTGCGTGGAATCTGTACGTGGAATCTGTGCGTGGAATCCGTGCGTGGAATCCGTACACGGAATCTGTACGCGGAATCTGTATGTGGAATCTGTACGTGGAACCTGTGCGTGGAATCTGTGCGTGGAATCTGTACGCGGAATCTGTGCGTGGAATCTGTACGCGGAATCTGTGCGTGGAATCTGTACACGGAATCTGTACACGGAACCTGTGCGTGGAATCTGTACGCGGAATCTGTGCGTGGAATCTGTGCGTGGAATCCGTGCGTGGAATCTGCGTGGAATCCGTGCGTGGAATCCGTGCGTGGAATCCGTGCGTGGAATCTGTACGTGGAATCTGTGCGTGGAATCTGTGCGTGGAATCTGTGCGTGGAATCCGTGCGTGGAATCCGTACACGGAATCTGTACGCGGAATCTGTATGTGGAATCTGTACGTGGAACCTGTGCGTGGAATCTGTGCGTGGAATCTGTACGTGGAATCTGTACACGGAATCTGTACGTGGAATCTGTACGTGGAACCTGTGCGTGGAATCTGTATGCGGAATCTGTGCGTGGAATCTGTACACGGAATCTGTACGTGGAATCTGTGCCTGGAATCTGTGCGTGGAATCTGTGCCTGGAATCTGTACGTGGAATCTGTACACGGAATCTGTACGTGGAATCTGTGCCTGGAATCTGTACGTGGAATCTGTACGTGGAATCTGTGCATGGAATCTGTGCGCGGAATCTGTGCGCGGAATCTGTACGTGGAATCTGTGCGTGGAATCTGTGCGTGGAATCTGTGCGTGGAATCTGTGTGTGGAATCTGTGCGTGGAATCTGTGCGTGGAATCTGTACGCGGAATCTGTGCGTGGAATCTGTGCGCGGAATCTGTGCGCGGAATCTGTGCGTGGAATCTGTACGTGGAATCTGTGCGTGGT
Source organism: Hyperolius riggenbachi (assembly GCF_040937935.1). Taxonomy (NCBI): domain Eukaryota; kingdom Metazoa; phylum Chordata; class Amphibia; order Anura; family Hyperoliidae; genus Hyperolius; species Hyperolius riggenbachi. Next base: position 316,367,187 of record NC_090652.1, read on the forward strand.
ATCTGTACGCGGAATCTGTACGCGGAATCTGTACGTGGAATCTGAATCTGTACGTGGAATCTGTGCGTGGAATCTGTGCATGGAATCTTTGCATGGAATCTCTTTCAGGGAAATTAATACCAATAATTAGGAAACATGATGGGGTAACTATGACATGCCGGTTTTAGATGTATGCACAGACAGCGGCACAAGAGACAGAATTGTTACCAGCCCCCTTTTTAAAACAAAACAGACAGGGGTGAATGACTTTTTGGCAGGAGGAAGTTGGCACATGAGAAACGAAGCTGACGAGAAACGAAACTGATCGTGCAACATTCTGAAGTGTCAGTTTCTGAGAATTAGCAGAAAGGATAGAGGTTTGTGTACAGATCAGCCTGAGGGGATAAACGGAGGTTTCAAGTGAACAAGAATGTGGATCAGGCCTGACTTATAACAGCCACTGTCCGGCCAAAACCTCTGTTTCCCACAAGTCATGATTTAAAGAGACACTGAAGCGAAAAAAAAAATGATGATATTATGATTTGTATGTGTAGTACAGCTAAGAAATAAAACATTTAGATCAGATACATCAGTCTGATTGTTTCCAGTACAGGAAGAGTTGAGAAACTCCAGTTGTTATCTCTATGCAAAAAAGCTATTAAGCTCTCCGACTAAGTTAGTCGTGGAGAGGGCTGTTATCTGACTTTTATTATCTCAACTGTTCCTGGACTATTTACTTTTCCTCTGCCAGAGGAGAGGTCATTACTTCACAGACTGCTCTGAAAGACTCATTTTGAATGCTGAGTGTTGTGTAATCTGCACATATTATAGAATGATGCAATGTTAGAAAAAACACTATATACCTGAAAATAAAAATATGAGAATATTTTCTTTGCTGCTAATCTTCTAGTAATTATTCATAGTACACAACCAATTCATTATATCATATATATTTTTTCGCTTCAGTGTCTCTTTAAGGAAATCTGAAAAGTGATGTAAAATACCTTTATTTGCTGTTCAAAGTCTACAAAACCGCCATGTCATTTGCTTAAAAACAGGCGTGGTGATGATCACGTGACCACCTGGGATACAGGTGACTAAAAGGGGTGTTCTGAACTATTTTAAAGATAACCTGTAACAAAAAAAAAGTTCCCCTGGGGGGTACTCACCTTGGGAGGGGGAAGCCTCAGGGTCCCAATGAGGCTTCCCTCTCCCCTGTAGCTGCAGGCAGTCCAGTGCTGGCTCCCCCGAAGTCTCCTGCAATCCTGGCTCCACAAGCCTGACAAGGCTCGCTATATTTACCTTCCCTGGCTCCAGCAGGTGGCGCTGTTGTAGCTCTCAGCACGGAGATAGGCGGAAATAGCCGATCTCCGTCCGGTCCACTTTACTACGCAGGGGCAGGAGTCTTGCAGGAGACTTGCACCTGCGCAGTAGAGCGGTCCGACAGCGATCGGCTATTTCCGCCTATCTCCGAGCGGAGAGCCGATACTGCGCCTGCGCTGGAGCCGGGAGGGTAAATATTTACATCCCCGCTGTTCGGAGGGGCACAGCGAGACCGCCGTGGGACACAGGAGGACGGGGGAAGCCTCAATAGGATCCGGAGGCTTCCCCCACCCGAGGTGAGTATCCCCCAGGGGAGGTTTTTCTCAGTACAGGTGTTCTTTAAGATTGTTTTTTTCACATTTTATGCTCTTATTATAAGACAGAGGCTACAGGCTTAACACGTGTTACCTGGGCAGGGGATTTAATGATGGAAATCAGGTAATGTTACAGAAAGGACAAGAGAGAAAATATATGAAAAATATTGTCCCTTTATAAACATAGTGAAGATATCTATACATCACAATTACAGGAGAATCTTGTTATAGTAAACTCTGATATAGTAAACCTCTGCATATTGTAAACTCAGGCCTCAGGTCCCAGCAAAGGCCTCAGTATAAATGTCTGACCAGTTGTGATATTGTAAACTAATTATTCTGGTCCCTCTGAGCTTACTATGAAGGGATTCTTCTGTATATTGTAATGAAATGTGGTTTTAAATAAAGTTTCCCCTAAAAAAAATAAACATTTATGTAATGAGCAAAAATTTTAGAAATCAGTTACTATTCCCAAGTTATGTTAGAAGGAAAACAAAGCAGGAGATGACACCTTCACAGGCTTTTCCATGAAGGGTTTGCTAGATAATGGCGGGTCCCCGGCTGCCGCTGTGTGAAGAATAGTGGTAAAGAGGCAAAAAAAATCTCTGTTCCAAACTGACCGGACAGAAATTCTCTGCTTAACAATCGGGTACACGAAACAAGGAAGGGATAGGTGAAAATGTGGTTTCTACACTATCATATACGGTTTATATTGTACAAAAAGTACAGCTTGTACCAGATCAGACCAGAGCCACATGAAAAGTGACATACTCTGTGAGATGGAATTGCTGAATCCAGAAGCAGAAATGTAACCAGAGACCTGCAGGAAGCCCCACAGAGCATCATCTTGCCTGTGGATACTCATCCTGACCTCCAGGCCTTGCTTTCTCCTGTCAGAGAGAAATACTGGAAATTTTACCTTGTCAGCACAGAGCCAACCAACAAACATTGCTTGCACATGATGTTTCATGTTTTCATGTGTAGGTGACATATTTAGCTTTGTTTTCACCTCAGAGAGATACAGTGGCTTGTAAAAGTATTCGGCCCCCTTAAAGTTTTCCACATTTTGTCACATTACTGCCACAAACATGAATCAATTTTGTTGGAATTCCACACATGAAAGACCAATACAAAGTGGTGTACACGTGAGAAGTGGAATGAAAATCATACATGATTCCAAACATTTTTTACAAATAAATAACTGCAAAGTGGGGTGTGCGTAATTATTCAGCCCCGAGTCAATACTTTGTAGAACCACCTTTTGCTGCAATTACAGCTGCCAGTCTTTTAGGGTATGTCTCTACCAGCTTTGCACATCTAGAGACTGAAATCCTTGCCCATTCTTTTCTGCAAAACAGCTCCAGCTCAGTCAGATTAGATGGACAGCGTTTGTGAACAGCAGTTTTCAGATCTTGCCACAGATTCTCGATTGGATTTAGAGCTGGACTTTGACTGGGCCATTCTAACACATGGATATGTTTTGTTTTAAACCATTCCATTGTTGCCCTGGCTTTATGTTTAGGGTCATTGTCCTGCTGGAAGGTGAACCTCCGCCCCAGTCTCAAGTCTTTTGCAGACTCCAAGAGGTTTTCTTCCAAGATTGCCCTGTATTTGTCTCCATCCATCTTCCTATCAACTCTGACCAGCTTCCCTGTCCCTGCTGAAGAGAAGCACCCCCAGAGCATGATGCTGCCACCACCATATTTGACAGTGGGGATGGTGTGTTCAGAGTGATGTGCAGTGTTAGTTTTCCACCACACATAGCGTTTTGCATTTTGGCCAAAACATTCCATTTTGGTCTCATCTGACCAGAGCACCTTCTTCCACATGGTTGCTGTGTCCCCCACATGGCTTGTGGCAAACTGCAAACGGGACTTCTTATCTTTTTCTGTTAACAATGGCTTTCTTCTTGCCACTCTTCCATAAAGGCCAAGTGCACGACTAATAGTTGTCCTATGGACAGAGTCTCCCACCTGAGCTGTAGATCTCTGCAGCTCGTCCAGAGTCACCATGGGCCTCTTGACTGCATTTCTGATCAGCGCTCTCCTTGTTCGGCCTGTGAGTTTAGGTGGATGGCCTTGTCTTGGTAGGTTTACAGTTGTGCCATACTCCTTCCATTTCTGAATGAAATTTCTTGAACACTGCTCCGTGGGATGTTCAAGGCTTTGGAAATCTTTTTGTAGCCTAAGCCTGCTTTAAATATCTCAATAACTTTATCCCTAACCTGTCTGGTGTGTTCTTTGGACTTCATGGTGTTGTTGCTCCCAATATTCGCTTAGACAACCTCTGAGGCCCTCACAGAGCAGCTGTATTTGTACTGACATTAGATTACACACAGGTGCACTCTATTTAGTCATTAGCACTCATCAGGCAATGTCTATGGGCAACTGACTGCACTCAGACCAAAAGGGGCTGAATAATTATGCACACCCCACTTTGCAGTTATTTTTTTTTTTTTACATTTTGGAATCATGTATGATTTTCATTCCACTTCTCACGTGTACACCACTTTGTATTGGTCTTTAACGCGGAATTCCAATAAAATTGATTCATATTTGTGGCAGTAATGCGACAAAATGTGGAAAACTTCAAGGGGGCCGAATACTTTTGCAAGCCACTGTATCTGTGTGGTCACAACTACCAGTTGTGACTTTTCCAAACTATGGATGGATGTATAAGAACCCCACCGGTTCTGATTTCTCTAGACTATAGATCAAATTGTTAGGCCCTTACTGGCTCTGAATTCCCCAGACTATGGATGGGAGTATGAGGACTTCGCTGGCTCTGACTTCTCCAAACTATAGATGGAAGTATGAAGAATCCCACGGGTTCTGACTTCTTTAGACTATACATGGAAGTATGAGGACCCCAGGACCCCATTAGTTCTGACTTCTCCAGTCTATAGATGAGAGTATGAAGATGAAGAACCCACTGGCTCTTACTTCTCCAGACTATAGATGGGAGTATGAGGACCCCACTGGCTCTGACTTCTCCAGTCTATAGATGGGAGTATGAGGTCCCCACTGGCTCTGACTTCTCCAGACTATAGATGGGAGTATGAGGACCCCACTGGCTCTGACTTCTCCAGACTATAGATGGGAGTATGAGGACCCCACTGGCTCTGACTTCTCCAGTCTATAGATGGGAGTATGAGGACCCCACTGGCTCTGACTTCTCCAGACTATAGATGGGAGTATGAGGACCCCACTGGCTCTGACTTCTCCAGACTATAGATGGGAGTATGAGGACCCCAGTGGCTCTGACTTCTCCAGACTATAGATGGGAGTATGAGGACCCCACTGGCTCCGACTTCTCCAGACTATAGATGGGAGTATGAGGACCCCACTGGCTCTGACTTCTCCAGACTATAGATGGGAGTATGAGGACCCCACTGGCTCTGACTTCTCCAGACTATAGATGGGAGTATGAGGACCCCACTGGCTCTGAATTTTCCAGTCTATATATGGAAGTATGAGGTCCCCACTGGCTCTGACTTCTCCAGACTATAGATGGGAGTATGAGGACCCCACTGGCTCTGAATTTTCCAGTCTATATATGGAAGTATGAGGTCCCCACTGGCTCTGACTTCTCCAGACTATAGATGGGAGTATGAGGACCCCACTGGCTCTGACTTCTCCAGACTATAGATGGGAGTATGAGGACCCCAGTGGCTCTGACTTCTCCAGACTATAGATGGGAGTATGAGGACCCCACTGGCTCCGACTTCTCCAGACTATAGATGGGAGTATGAGGACCCCACTGGCTCTGACTTCTCCAGACTATAGATGGGAGTATGAGGACCCCACTGGCTCTGACTTCTCCAGTCTATAGATGGGAGTATGAGGACCCCACTGGCTCTGACTTCTCCAGACTATAGATGGGAGTATGAGGACCCCAGTGGCTCTGACTTCTCCAGACTATAGATGGGAGTATGAGGACCCCACTGGCTCTGAATTTTCCAGTCTATATATGGAAGTATGAGGTCCCCACTGGCTCTGACTTCTCCAGACTATAGATGGGAGTATGAGGACCCCACTGGCTCTGAATTTTCCAGTCTATATATGGAAGTATGAGGTCCCCACTGGCTCTGACTTCTCCAGACTATAGATGGGAGTATGAGGACCCCACTGGCTCTGACTTCTCCAGACTATAGATGGGAGTATGAGGACCCCAGTGGCTCTGACTTCTCCAGACTATAGATGGGAGTATGAGGACCCCACTGGCTCTGAATTTTCCAGTCTATATATGGAAGTATGAGGTCCCCACTGGCTCTGACTTCTCCAGACTATAGATGGGAGTATGAGGACCCCACTGGCTCTGACTTCTCCAGACTATAGATGGGAGTATGAGGACCCCACTGGCTCTGACTTCTCCAGTCTATAGATGGGAGTATGAGGACCCCACTGGCTCTGACTTCTCCAGACTATAGATGGGAGTATGAGGACCCCACTGGCTCTGACTTCTCCAGACTATAGATGGGAGTATGAGGACCCCACTGGCTCTGACTTCTTCAGATTATAGATGGGAGTATGAGGACCCCACTGGCTCTGACTCCTCCAGACTATAGGTGGGAGTATGAGGACCCCACTGGCTCTGAATTTTCCAGTCTATATATGGAAGTATAATGAATCAGAAGAATAAACTAATCTGGATTTGAAAAAAAAATCACATAAGTGTGTACGCTAGATTTCTTTTATATCCGAACAATATCAGATCTGAGTGACAATCTGATTACTCATTGGAACAAGATCTGAAGTGAACATTGCATGTTGTATACAGGGGTTTGGAACGTATTTCCCTTAGGTCCGGATACGATTGAGTGTTGAGGACAACGCTTGCGTTTGTATGTGATATACGCACACATTGTCCAGGCCAGCACTATGTTTGGTAGCGGATGAATGCATGCGGCGTCTGAAAAAAAGCAACATGCTGTCAGCTTTCTTGCACTCTAGAGGGGTGCAGCAAGCATGGCTTGTGCCACAGGAGCCACAGCACCATGAGCTCCATGTATGCCCTGTGCTGTGCCGCCATGCCTGCTCCTGTGCTGCGCCCCATGCCTGCCTCCATCAATCCCTGTCATTCAGACCTCAGATCAGATTAACTCTTATCTAGGGAACATGGCTACTTAACTTATGCATGTAGGGCGCACTTGGCTTGGTGTTAGAAAAGAGGACAGGGAGTGAATAACAAGGATGCTGTTTTTAGAAGGGAAGGTGGCTCTGACTGAGGAGGGGGGGCGCAATCAGTGATGGGCCGAAACTTCGCATGTGCAAAATTTCGCATCGAAATTCGCATTTTCACATCCTAATTGTGATGTGAAATTTTAGGGAAAATCGTAATTGATTTCGTATGTAAAAGTAGTATTTCATAAGTGTGCAGAAAATCTATTTAGGTGCTGCACACTGAGCTGGTGGTCATTTCAGATGCAGCCTTAGTGGTATGCGCTGGCCCTCTCCTCGCTATATTACCCAGATACACCCTTGCTCAAAACCAATAGGAAGGGGAGTCCTGCCCTATGTGACCTCAGCAAAGGCCTAGGAATACCTAGAAGCGGGTATTGAATAATGGAGATCTGGTAGAGGAACCTGCCCCTCACTGTGTGAGTAATACTTTGTGTTATTTGTCTGGCAGACAGATGTGGTTGTGAACAGTGTGGGTAGGAATCTGGATCTGGACAATGGTGGCGCTTCGAGGGCTCTATTGCAAAAAGCTGGGATGAGACTCCAGCAATGCCTGAGTGATGCCCGTCAGGGTGGCCACGTGGGAGATGGTGCCATGTTCATCACCGAGGGCTGCAACCTGTCCTGCAAGACCGTCATCCATGTGGTGGCTCCTCATTGGGACAGAGGACAAGGACAATCAGAACAGGTAAAATATATCGTTACATATAAAAAAATTCTTTTATTTTTGTTTTATTTTGTACAAACATTCAATTTTGATTGGCCAATTTTGTCACTTCCATGTAGTGCACAAATAGGATGAAAAGGTGGCCAGATGATAATAAAATGAATTAAAGGGACTCTGAGCAGTGCCAGAAATTAAAAGATTACACTTACCTGGGGCTTTTTCCAGCCCACCGTAGGCGGCGAGGTCCCCCGGCGTCCTCCTGGCTCCTCTCGGTATGCCTCCGCCGGCCCCCGTTACAGGCGACACCCGGAACGGGTGTCGGGGCGGCTCTTCCTGGTTCCTGATGCTCGTCGTCATCATCAAGGCGGTCGGTGTGACAGGTCTGCGCATGCGTGGAAAACCAGGAGGGGCCAGGAGGACGCTGGGGGACCTCGCAGCCTACGGTGGGCTGGAAAAAGCCCCATATAAGTCTTTTAATTTCTGGCACTGTGCAGGGTCCCTTTAAAATCTATGAAATATTTTTATTTACTTAAGTATTTATATAGCGCCAACAGATTACACAGCGCTGTGCAGAGTATATTGTCTTGTCACTAACTGTCCCTCAGAGGTGCTCACTATCTCATCCCTACCATAGTCTTATGTCTATGTATGTATCGTGTAGTGTAGGTATCGTAGTCTGGGGCCAATTTAGGGGGAAGATGTGGGAGGAAACCAGAGTGCCCAGAAGAAACCCATGCAGACACATTGGGAACATACAAACTCCTTGCAGATGTTGACCCTGGCTGGGATACACTCCGGGGACCCAGAACTGCAAGGCGAAAGCGCTAACCGCTATGTGCTGCCCAAAATAAATAAGGGTTGGAGGTGCTGGCTTACACCAATGAAGACAAATGAATAATCTTTAATAGCACTGGCTGTTTGTGTTTTTGTTTAGGGTGACATCCCCCCCCCCCCCCCCCCCCCCCCCAGCTACTTCTCTGTAGTGCAGTATGAGCTCTGCCTCTTACCAACACAATCTGCTCATAGTATTCAAAATATTTTGGCCCTCGTTGTACATGGAAGTGGTAGAATTTGCCAAAATTGGAAGTGTGTAGGCCTAGGTTTTTTAGAAATTCTCAACAGCTGTGATAATCAGTTTCTCCTGCAAGAGTTACCCACATGATACACAAGAAACATTTCATTTGATCAGGTGATGAATTCCTTAGTGTCTGATTGGTTATGATCACATGATCGTTTAACATTACTGCTTCCTGTGTAGGCCAACACCACGACTAACATTTTTAATGTTAGATTTTCAGGCACATAATAAGGACGTGTTTAAGTGAAACGGAGAAGAGACGGATGAAATCCATAACATTTCCAGCCATCGGAACGGGAAATCTGTCATTTCCAAGTGACGCTGTCGCTGCTTTCATGTTTGAAGAAATTCTCAAGTTTAGCAGTGAAAGCAAAGCCCGACATCTCCGAGAAGTGGACATTATTCTTCATCACAACGATCAGAACACAATTACGGTAAGAGAGAAATCATCGGAACATGGATTACTTTAGTTATGTTCAGCCACTTATCTCAGGCATCAGATCTAATGGGATGTCATGGCATGGTGGCAAATAACTGATATCAGGCAATGTTCAGCCACTTATCCCAGGGATACACACTGCCATCTGATCTAATGCTGAGCCACTAATCCCAGGCACACACACTGTCATCTGATCTAATGTCCAGCCACTAATCCCAGGCATACACACTGCCATCTGATCTAATGTCCAGCCACTAATCCCAGGCATACACACTGCGATCTGATCTAATGTTCAGCCACTAATCCCAGGCATACACACTGTGATCTGATCTAATGTTCAGCCACTAATCCCAGGCATACACACTGTCATCTGATCTAATGTCCAGCCACTAATCCCAGGTACACACACTGCGATCTGATCTAATGTTCAGTCACTAATCCCAGGCATACACACTGCAATCTGAACTAATGTTCAGCCACTAATCCCAGGCATACACACTGTCATCTGATCTAATGTCCAGCCACTAATCCCAGGCATACACACTGCGATCTGATTTAATGTTCAGCCACTAATCCCAGGCATACACACTGCAATCTGATCTAATGTTCAGCCACTAATCCCAGGCACACACACTGCGATCTGATCTAATGTTCAGCCACTAATCCCAGGCATACACACTGCGATCTGATCTAATGTTCAGCCACTAATCCCAGGCATACACACTGCCATCTGATCTAATGCTCAGCCACTAATCCCAGGCATACACACTGCAATCTGATGTAATGCTCAGCCACTAATCCCAGGCATACACACTGCAATCTGATCTAATGCTCAGCCACTAATCCCAGGCACACACACTGCGATCTGATCTAATGTTCAGCCACTAATCCCAGGCATATACACTGCGATCTGATCTAATGTTCAGCCACTAAACCCAGGCACACACACTGCCATCTGATCTAATGTTCAGCCACTAATCCCAGGCATACACACTGCGATCTGATCTAATGTTCAGCCACTAATCCTAGGCATACACACTGCAATCTGATGTAATGTTCAGCCACTAATCCCAGGCATACACACTGCAATCTGATCTAATGTTCAGCCACTAATCCCAGGCATACACACTGCGATCTGATCTAATGTTCAGCCACTAATCCCAGGCATACACACTGCGATCTGATCTAATGTTCAGCCACTAATCCCAGGCACACACACTGCAATCTGATCTAATGTTCAGCCACTAATCCCAGGCATACACACTGCAATCTGATCTAATGTTCATCCACTAATCCCAGGCATACACACTGCGATCTGATCTGATGTTCAGCCACTAATCCCAGGCATACACACTGCGATCTGATGTTCAGCCACTAATCCCAGGGATACACACTGCGATCTGATCTAATGTTCAGCCACTAATCCCAGGCATACACACTGCGATCTGATGTTCAGCCACTAATCCCAGGCATACACACTGCCATCTGATCTAATGTTCAGCCACTAATCCCAGGCACACACACTGCCATCTGATCTAATGTTCAGCCACTAATCCCAGGCATACACACTGCGATCTGATCTAATGTTCAGCCACTAATCCCAGGCATACACACTGCAATCTGATCTAATGTTCAGCCACTAATCCCAGGCATACACACTGCGATCTGATCTAATGCTCAGCCACTAATCCCAGGCATACACACTGCGATCTGATCTAATGTTCAGCCACTAATCCCAGGCATACACACTGCAATCTGATCTAATGTTCAGCCACTAATCCCAGGCATACACACTGCCATCTGATCTAATGTTCAGCCACTAATCCCAGGCATACACACTGCCATCTGATCTAATGTTCAGCCACTAATTCCAGGGATACACACTGCAATCTGATCTAATGTTCAGCCACTAATCCCAGGCATACACACTGCGATCTGATCTAATGTTCAGCCACTAATCCCAGGCATACACACTGCGATCTGATGTTCAGCCACTAATCCCAGGCACACACACTGCGATCTGATCTAATGTTCAGCCACTAATCCCAGGCATACACACTGCGATCTGATCTAATGTTCAGCCACTAATCCCAGGCATACACACTGCGATCTGATCTAATGTTCAGCCACTAATCCCAGGCATACACACTGCGATCTGATCTAATGTTCAGCCACTAATCCCAGGCATACACACTGCGATCTGATCTAATGTTCAGCCACTAATCCCAGGCATACACACTGCAATCTGATCTAATGTTCAGCCACTAATCCCAGGCATACACACTGCGATCTGATCTAATGTTCAGCCACTAATCCCAGGCATACACACTGCGATCTGATGTTCAGCCACTAATCCCAGGCATACACACTGCGATCTGATCTAATGTTCAGCCACTAATCCCAGGCATACACACTGCAATCTGATCTAATGTTCAGCCACTAATCCCAGGTACACACACTGCGATCTGATCTAATGTTCAGCCACTAATCCCAGGCATACACACTGCCATCTGATCTAATGTTCAGCCACTAATCCCAGGCATACACACTGCGATCTGATCTAATGTTCAGCCACTAATCCCAGGCATACACACTGCATTCTGATCTAATGTTCAGCCACTAATCCCAGGTACACACACTGCGATCTGATCTAATGTTCAGCCACTAATCCCAGGCATACACACTGCAATCTGATCTAATGTTCAGCCACTAATCCCAGGTACACACACTGCGATCTGATCTAATGTTTAGCCACTAATCCCAGGTACACACACTGCGATCTGATCTAATGTTCAGCCACTAATCCCAGGCATACACACTGCGATCTGATCTAATGTTCAGCCACTAATCCCAGGCATACACACTGCCATCTGATCTAATGTTCAGCCACTAATCCCAGGCATACACACTGCAATCTGATGTAATGTTCAGACACTAATCCCAGGCATACACACTGCAATCTGATCTAATGTTCAGCCACTAATCCCAGGCATACACACTGCGATCTGATCTAATGCTCAGCCACTAATCCCAGGCATACACACTGCGATCTGATCTAATGTTCAGCCACTAATCCCAGGCATACACACTGCCATCTGATCTAATGTTCAACCACTAATCCCAGGCATACACACTGCCATCTGATCTAATGCTGAGCCACTAATCCCAGGCATACACACTGCCATCTGATCTACTGTTCAACCACTAATCCCAGGCATACACACTGCCATCTGATCTAATGCTGAGCCACTAATCCCAGGCATACACACTGCCATCTGATCTACTGTTCAGCCACTAATCCCAGGGATACACACTGCGATCTGATCTAATGTTCAGCCACTAATCCCAGGCATACACACTGCGATCTGATCTAATGTTCAGCCACTAATCCCAGGCATATACACTGCGATCTGATCTAATGTTCAGCCACTAATCCCAGGCATACACACTGCAATCTGATCTAATGTTCAGCCACTAATCCCAGGCATACACACTGCAATCTGATCTAATGTTCAGCCACTAATCCCAGGCATACACACTGCGATCTGATCTAATGCTCAGCCACTAATCCCAGGCATACACACTGCGATCTGATCTAATGTCCAGCCACTAATCCCAGGCATATACACTGCGATCTGATCTAATGTCCAGCCACTAATCCCAGGCATACACACTGCGATCTGATCTGATGTTCAGCCACTAATCCCAGGCATACACACTGCGATCTGATCTAATGTCCAGCCACTAATCCCAGGCATACACACTGCGATCTGATCTAATGTTCAGCCACTAATCCCAGGCATACACACTGCAATCTGATCTAATGTTCAGCCACTAATCCCAGGCATACACACTGCGATCTGATCTAATGTCCAGCCACTAATCCCAGGCATACACACTGCGATCTGATCTAATGTCCAGCCACTAATCCCAGGCATATACACTGCGATCTGATCTAATGTCCAGCCACTAATCCCAGGCATACACACTGCGATCTGATCTGATGCTCAGCCACTAATCCCAGGCATACACACTGCGATCTGATCTAATGTTCAGCCACTAATCCCAGGCACACACACTGCGATCTGATCTAATGTTCAGCCACTAATCCCAGGCATACACACTGCAATCTGATCTAATGTTCAGCCACTAATCCCAGGCATACACACTGCGATCTGATCTAATGTTCAGCCACTAATCCCAGGCATACACACTGCAATCTGATCTAATGTTCAGCCACTAATCCCAGGCATACACACTGCGATCTGATCTAATGTTCAGCCACTAATCCCAGGCATACACACTGCAATCTGATCTAATGTTCAGTCACTAATCCCAGGCATACACACTGCGATCTGATCTAATGTTCAGCCACTAATCCCAGGCATACACACTGCGATCTGATCTAATGCTCAGCCACTAATCCCAGGCATACACACTGCGATCTGATCTAATGTTCAGCCACTAATCCCAGGCATACACACTGCAATCTGATCTAATGTTCAGCCACTAATCCCAGGCATACACACTGCGATCTGATCTAATGTTCAGCCACTAATCCCAGGCATACACACTGCAATCTGATCTAATGTTCAATCACTAATCCCAGGTACACCTGCTGAGATCTGATCTAATGTTCAGCCACTAATCCCAGGTACACATGCTGAGATCTGATCTAATGTTCAGCCACTAATCTTAGGTATACACACTGCAATCTGATCTAATGTTCAGCCACTAATCCCAGGCATACACACTGCAATCTGATCTAATGTTCAGCCACTAATCCCAGGCATACACACTGCAATCTGATCTAATGTTCAGTCACTAATCCCAGGCATACACACTGCGATCTGATCTAATGTTCAGCCACTAATCCCAGGCATACACACTGCCATCTGATCTAATGTTCAGCCACTAATCCCAGGCATACACACTGCGATCTGATCTAATGTTCAGTCACTAATCCCAGGTACACCTGCTGAGATCTGATCTAATGTCCAGCCACTAATCCCAGGCATACACACTGCGATCTGATCTAATGTTCAGCCACTAATCCCAGGCATACACACTGCCATCTGATCTAATGTTCAGTCACTAATCCCAGGCATACACACTGCAATCTGATCTAATGTTCAGCCACTAATCCCAGGCATACACACTGCGATCTGATCTAATGTTCAGCCACTAATCCCAGGCACACACACTGCAATCTGATCTAATGTTCAGCCACTAATCCCAGGCATACACACTGCGATCTGATCTAATGTTCAGCCACTAATCCCAGGCATACACACTGCAATCTGATCTAATGTTCAGCCACTAATCCCAGGCATACACACTGCGATCTGATCTAATGCTCAGCCACTAATCCCAGGCATACACACTGCGATCTGATCTAATGTTCAGCCACTAATCCCAGGCATACAGACTGCGATCTGATCTAATGTTCAGCCACTAATCCCAGGCATACACACTGCGATCTGATCTAATGTTCAGCCACTAATCCCAGGCATACACACTGCGATCTGATCTAATGTTCAGCCACTAATCCCAGGCATACACACTGCAATCTGATCTAATGTTCAGCCACTAATCCCAGGCATACACACTGCAATCTGATCTAATGTTCAGTCACTAATCCCAGGAATACACACTGCGATCTGATCTAATGTTCAGCCACTAATCCCAGGCACACACACTGCGATCTGATCTAATGATCAGCCACTAATCCCAGGCATACACACTGCGATCTGATCTAATGTTCAGCCACTAATCCCAGGCATACACACTGCCATCTGATCTAATGTTCAGTCACTAATCCCAGGCATACACACTGCAATCTGATCTAATGTTCAGCCACTAATCCCAGGCATACACACTGCGATCTGATCTAATGTTCAGCCACTAATCCCAGGCACACACACTGCAATCTGATCTAATGTTCAGCCACTAATCCCAGGCATACACACTGCGATCTGATCTAATGTTCAGCCACTAATCCCAGGCATACACACTGCGATCTGATCTAATGCTCAGCCACTAATCCCAGGCATACACACTGCGATCTGATCTAATGTTCAGCCACTAATCCCAGGCATACAGACTGCGATCTGATCTAATGTTCAGCCACTAATCCCAGGCATACACACTGCGATCTGATCTAATGTTCAGCCACTAATCCCAGGCATACACACTGCGATCTGATCTAATGTTCAGCCACTAATCCCAGGCATACACACTGCAATCTGATCTAATGTTCAGCCACTAATCCCAGGCATACACACTGCAATCTGATCTAATGTTCAGTCACTAATCCCAGGAATACACACTGCGATCTGATCTAATGTTCAGCCACTAATCCCAGGCACACACACTGCGATCTGATCTAATGTTCAGCCACTAATCCCAGGCACACACACTGCGATCTGATCTAATGTTCAGCCACTAATCCCAGGCATACACACTGCGATCTGATCTAATGTTCAGCCACTAATCCCAGGCATACACACTGCAATCTGATCTAATGTTCAGTCACTAATCCCAGGAATACACACTGCGATCTGATCTAATGTTCAGCCACTAATCCCAGGCACACACACTGCGATCTGATCTAATGTTCAGCCACTAATCCCAGGCACACACACTGCGATCTGATCTAATGTTCAGCCACTAATCCCAGGCACACACACTGCGATCTGATCTAATGTTCAGCCACTAATCCCAGGCACACACACTGCGATCTGATCTGATGTTCAGCCACTAATCCCAGGCATACACACTGCAATCTGATCTAATGTTCAGTCACTAATCCCAGGCATACACACTGCGATCTGATCTGATGTTCAGCCACTGATCCCAGGCATACACACTGCGATCTGATCTAATGCTCAGCCACTAATCCCAGGCATACACCCTGCGATCTGATCTAATGTCCAGCCACTAATCCCAGGCATACACACTGCGATCTGATCTAATGTTCAGCCACTAATCCCAGGCATACACACTGCGATCTGATCTAATGTTCAGCCACTAATCCCAGGCATACAGACTGCGATCTGATCTAATGTTCAGCCACTAATCCCAGGCATACACACTGCCATCTGATCTAATGTTCAGCCACTAATCCCAGGCATACACACTGCGATCTGATCTAATGTTCAGCCACTAATCCCAGGGATACACCCTGCGATCTGATCTAATGTCCAGCCACTAATCCCAGGCATACACACTGCGATCTGATCTGATGTTCAGCCACTAATCCCAGGCATACACACTGCAATCTGATCTAATGTTCAGCCACTAATCCCAGGCATACACACTGCGATCTGATCTGATGTTCAGCCACTAATCCCAGGCACACACACTGTCATCTGATCTAATGTCCAGCCACTAATCCCAGGCATACACACTGCGATCTGATCTAATGTTCAGCCACTAATCCCAGGCATACACACTGCAATCTGATCTAATGTTCAGCCACTAATCCCAGGCATACACACTGCAATCTGATCTAATGTTCATCCACTAATCCCAGGCACACACACTGCCATCTGATCTAATGTTCAGCCACTAATCCCAGGCATACACACTGCAATCTGATCTAATGTTCAGCCACTAATCCCAGGGATACACACTGCGATCTGATCTAATGTTCAGCCACTAATCCCAGGGATACACACTGCGATCTGATCTAATGATCAGCCACTAATCCCAGGCATACACACTGCGATCTGATCTGATGTTCAGCCACTAATCCCAGGCATACACACTGCGATCTGATCTAATGTTCAGCCACTAATCCCAGGCATACACACTGCAATCTGATCTAATGTTCAGCCACTAATCCCAGGCATACACACTGCAATCTGATCTAATGTTCAGCCACTAATCCCAGGCATACACACTGCAATCTGATCTAATGTTCAGCCACTAATCCCAGGCATACACACTGCAATCTGATCTAATGTTCATCCACTAATCCCAGGCACACACACTGCCATCTGATCTAATGTTCAGCCACTAATCCCAGGCATACACACTGCAATCTGATCTAATGTTCAGCCACTAATCCCAGGCATACACACTGCAATCTGATCTAATGTTCATCCACTAATCCCAGGCACACACACTGCCATCTGATCTAATGTTCAGCCACTAATCCCAGGCATACACACTGCAATCTGATCTAATGTTCAGCCACTAATCCCAGGGATACACACTGCGATCTGATCTAATGTTCAGCCACTAATCCCAGGGATACACACTGCGATCTGATCTAATGATCAGCCACTAATCCCAGGCATACACACTGCGATCTGATCTGATGTTCAGCCACTAATCCCAGGCATACACACTGCGATCTGATCTAATGTTCAGCCACTAATCCCAGGCATACACACTGCGATCTGATCTAATGCTCAGCCACTAATCCCAGGCATACACACTGCAATCTGATCTAATGTTCAGCCACTAATCCCAGGCATACACACTGCGATCTGATCTAATGTTCAGCCACTAATCCCAGGCATACACACTGCAATCTGATCTAATGTTCAATCACTAATCCCAGGTACACCTGCTGAGATCTGATCTAATGTTCAGCCACTAATCCCAGGCATACACACTGCGATCTGATCTGATGTTCAGCCACTAATCCCAGGCATACACACTGCGATCTGATCTAATGTTCAGCCACTAATCCCAGGCATACACACTGCGATCTGATCCAATGTTCAGCCACTAATCCCAGGCATACACACTGCGATCTGATCTAATGTTCAGCCACTAATCCCAGGCATACACACTGCAATCTGATCTAATGTTCAATCACTAATCCCAGGTACACCTGCTGAGATCTGATCTAATGTTCAGCCACTAATCCCAGGGATACACACTGCGATCTGATCTAATGTTCAGCCACTAATCCCAGGCATACACACTGCGATCTGATCTAATGTTCAGCCACTAATCCGAGGCACACACACTGCGATCTGATCTAATGTTCAGCCACTAATCCCAGGCATACACACTGTGATCTGATCTAATGTTCAGCCACTAATCCCAGGCACACATGCTGAGATCTGAAATTTGATTTTATGGGGTGCCGTAGCAAGGTGTCAAATAACTGATATTAGGTAATATTCAACCACTAATCCCAGGATCATACTGAGATCCAAGGCCCCATATTCCATTTCAGATCATATTCCATTCTTTCTCAGGGCTATTTTCCACTTAAATGGACACTGTTGATTAACATGTTTTTTTCAATTGAGATAGGAATAGTTTGGGAAGTGCTTAAGTAGTGTTGTATACATTTCACTGCTTACCTCTTTGTTTACTGTTATCAAATTCCTTTCACTCTTCACTGACGGCCAAGGTGAGCAAGCTGAGCAGGGTGTAGGCCAAGCTGAGCAGGGTGACGAATCAGTAAATCATGAGGGAAGGTCCCTCTACTTACATCTGTTAACCCTGTATGTGAGAAATCTCTCACTAGCTAACTGCAGCTGCATGTGTCTCTGAATGAACTGTCTGCATTGAGAGCAGAGGAGATGTATCTTGTTTGTAATTGTGTGTGAAACCTGACACCTGAGGCTTTTCATGGAACTCTGTAGTCTCACTTGCAAATTACAGCACTGGCTGTGAAATACTGAAGCACATACACCACCCCTTTGCCAATGAATGTTCCAATACAACCTACACACAATGAATTACATCTTTTGCCTCTGATATTTAACATGAAAAGTAGGAAAATGTTTACACAGCTACTTAGACATTATTTGTACATCGTCATTTTGGAACACTTGGTTTGATAGTACAGTATTCCTTTAAAATCATGATCACATTATTGTGACTCCAAGTGCACCCAACGTGGGTGTGATCTTTGTGATCTGGTGAGTATCACACCACAATTGCCTTCAACACAAGCACAAACTAACAAACGCAGGGCCAACGTTTATAACCAGTTAAAATCATGTTGCAATTGCATTCCTCTTATGGAAATGTTACCACTCAATTTTAAGTAGTTGAGCAGGATCCAGCACTTTATGATGCTAAAATGATCGGAATCAGCTGCTGGAAAACAGCCCTCAAGGACACAAAAAGCAATGCAGTGGCTCAAAGACAGCAAAGAAGGGTGCCAATACTGGAGAGGAGGCATTCGTAGAATTGCTGTGTGCCTCTTATGCCCCTGGGGTGTAGCAGTTGTTGCCCCCTGCAGGCACATCAGTAAACATGCAGGGAAACTGAACTTTCGCTATATAACCCGACCAGAGCTCCAGTAATGCAGGAATCCCCGCTCCCCAGCAGGCCAATCGCTACCACCACTGGTGACTCCATTCCTCCTCGACACCAGAATCCCATCAGTGAATAAAACCTACATTCTGAAAATCTTCCTGTTTCTTGTAAATAAACCTTGAGATCATACACAACTCAACAGAGCTCATAATGTTTATCTGTTTCACATTTAGGAGTTTTACAAGGAACTGGCTAAGAAGATGGATAGAAATGCCACAAGAAGTGGTCAGAGTTACCCCGTCTCCACAGGAAGCAGTCACAGTTATACCGGCGCTGCAGGAAGCAGTCAGAACGCACAGGAAACTGTCACAACAGGACCGGGTGAGTGATGACAGCCGGGTGAGGACAGGACCGGGTGAGTGATGACAGCCAGAGATTATCAGATGTGTCACCAAGAGCAGTGGCCACTCAAACAATTTGCACTCCTCACTGGTTTCAGAACATTGTTTAATCTCTTAAACTCCTCTCTTATGCTCTGTCAGACCCTAACCTCTACTCCTACCCCTGCCTAACCCTAACTTCTCCTCCTACTCTGTGCCAGACCCTAACCTCTCCTCCTACCCCTGCCTAACCCTAACTTCTCCTCCTACTCTGTGCCAGACCCTAACCTCTCCTCCTACCCCTGCCTAACCCTAACTTCTCCTCCTACTCTGTGCCAGACCCTAACCTCTCCTCCTACCCCTGCCTAACCCTAACCTCTCCTCCTACCCCTGCCTAACCCTAACTTCTCCTCCTACCCCTGCCTAACCCTAACTTCTCCTCCTACTCTGTGCCAGACCCTAACCCCTCCTCCTACCCCTGCCTAACCCTAACTTCTCCTCCTACTCTGTGCCAGACCCTAACCTCTCCTCCTACCCCTGCCTAACCCTAACCTCTCCTCCTACCCCTGCCTAACCCTAACTTCTCCTCCTACCCCTGCCTAACCCTAACTTCTCCTCCTACCCGTGCCTAACCCTAACTTCTCCTCCTACCCCTGCCTAACCCTAACCTCTCTTCCTACCCCTGCCTAACCCTAACCTCTCTTCCTACCCCTGCCTAACCCTAACCTCTCCTCCTACCCGTGCCTAACCCTAACTTCTCCCCCTACTCTGTGCCAGACCCTAACCCCTCCTCCTACCCCTGCCTAACACAAACATTTCCTCCTACCCTGTGCCTACTGCCTAACCCTTACATCTCCTCTTACCCTGTGCTTTATACCAACCTCTCCTCCTACCCTGTGCTTAACCCTAACTACTCATTTTACTTTGTGCCTAACCCCTCCTCCTACTCTGTGCCTAACCTTAACCTCTCCTATCCGTGCCAAACCCTAACCTCTGCTCTTATCCTATGCCCAACCCAATCTTCTCCTCCTACCCTGTGCTTAACACCAACCACTCCTCCTACTCTGTGCCAGACCCTAACCTCTCCTCCTACCCTGTGCCAGACCCTAACCTCTCCTCCTACCCTGTGCCAGACCCTAACCTCTCCTCCTACCCTGTGCCTAACCCTAACTTCTCCTCTTACCCTGTGCTTAATACCAACCTCCCCTACCCTGTGCCTAACACCAACCTCTCCTCCTACCCTGTGCTTAACCCTATCTACTCATTTTACTTTGTGCCTAACCCCTCCTTCTACTCTGCGCCTAACCTTAACCTCTGCTCTTATCCTATGCCCAACCCAATCTTCTCCTCCTACCCTGTGCTTAACACCAACCTCTCCTCCCTCCCTGTGCCTAAGAAAATACATGTTCCTTTTGTGTGTTGCAGTCTTCTTTGGCACGGTGACCACGCCAACACAGGGGGTTCATGAAATGAAGCTCGGATCAGTCACTTATCAGGTGAAGTCTGGTGATATTTCCAAGGAGGACACCGACATTATAGTGAATTCCACCGACCAAACATTTACCATGAAATCAGGTATGTATACCACCAGAGAATGAGCCCACTCATCCACCCATTTCTCTCCTCCACACAGTCCCTAAGATCTTCTCCCAATCTGTCCTCCGGGACAGTCCTGTGTGATCCATTGCGTGGAGGAGGTCTGGGATTCAACCCACAGCACCATACATGTGTCCCGTCTTTCCTCCACATGTCACCCCCACTTTCCCCATCCTTCCCCCACTGCACCCCAAGTCTCACATTGTTGTCTCCTTCTCAGGTGTCTCTAAAGCCATCCTGGAGGCCGCAGGGCCGAGTGTGGAGAATGAGTGTCTCCAGCTGGGTAAGTGGTCACAATCTGCCGATATCCTTAGTGAGCCTCTCTCAGCTAAAGTGTTTGTACAGCCTGCAGATTTTCTTGGCTCAATTATTGTTTTGGCTGAAAATGTAAAGTGTATAGAGGTGTCCCCCAATGTCGCTGGCCTCGCTCCATAGCAATCTGCCTGGCTGGACCACTGTCCCTCGATCTCAGCTCTTGTTTTCCTGGTACACCTTCATATAAGGTTCCTGCTGCATGGTGCCACTCACACATCTCTTACTCTTTCCATGGCTATAAATAGCTAAGCATTAACCATGAGGGTGGGCGGTACACATGAGGGTGGGCAGTACAAATAGGGGTGGGCGGCAGAGCCGGATTATCCACCAGGCAACACAGGCAGCTGCTTTGATCTATTGAAAGGTCAGGGCCCGGCAGCCCCAATAAAGATTTATTGCCACTGTTGATGTAACTCTTTATGGTCTTCAGTATTTCTCTCTGTAACAGATAATAAGACACATACAGACAGTGTTTCCTCCTGGATATCCCCCCCCCCCCCTCCCCTCCTTAGTTTAGCTGTCAGACACAGGCTGGGATCTGGAATGACTAATGTTATTTGTGTGATCTCTGTCCAGCGTTCTCCACTAATAAAAATGTTTTGACACATAGTAATAGTTTCACACACTGTGGCATTATTTGCAGAGTGTGAGCAGAGAGGAGCAAAGTATCTGTTACAGGGGGGAGATTTCTCCCAGACCTTTTATTCAGTGATTTAGGGCCGGTCCAGTGTCTGCTGTATTCAGGTTTGTTGTTGTAAGGCAATGTGAAACACTAGGCTAGCTGATAAAAGTGCAATTCCAGGGCAGACAAGATGGTAAATATACACAGCATGATGCAGAGCTTGCCTGGAGGGTCTGTGGGAAAATATCTGTCTGGTCTCTCCCCATTGTTATAATGACTGCATGTGTGGATAAGGTGTTAAACAAGTTGAATAGTTTTTGACAGTCCCTAGACTCCAGGAGGGCTGCTTTCTGACTTGTGTGAGAGACTGGCAGGGACAGGAGTCCTATTACAGGCAAGTAACCTGTCTGATGTGGGACTGCAATACAGCTCTGCTCCATCTCAGGCTATTCTCAGTTTCTCTCCACTCTTCCTCTGGGCTAGTGCAATGCAAAATCACAATAGCTATCGCTAGCAATTTGCGAGTGCAATTTTGTGAATCGGTTTTCAGAGCGATTTTTGAATGAATTGCTCCAAAAAAATGCTACATGCAGTATAGCTGCGATTTTGAAAAAATCACAATGTTGCTGTGGGAACACCCTCATAGGGTAACATTAGCCAAGCGCTTTTCAAATTGCTCTTGGTGTACACCAGCCCTCCCATATTCACTTTTGTTTAGCTCTTCCCCTAGTGCTGGGTGTCTTCTTGTCATACAGGAAAGCTAAATAAAAGTGCAATCCTGGTGAGGCAAATATCTTCTTCCCTCTCTGGCCCAGTGCACACTAAAAACCTCTAACCTCTAGCAGATCTGCAAAACGTTAGAGGTTTTTGAAGCAGATTTCAGAGCGATTCTAGGCATGTTTAGAGACGTTTTCTAAACATGCCTAGCGGTTTCGGGTGCGTTTTTGTGTAGCAGATTACAAATATTGTTACAGTAAAGATGTTACTAAACAGCTTCTGTAACAAAAACGCCTGAAAAACCGCTCTGATCTAGCGCTTTTTAGAGCAATTTTCCACTTTCCTATACTTTAACATTGATGCAGAAACGCCTCAGAAATATAAAAAATACTACAGCCCCCGAGTTTGCGTTTGTGGAAAAAACTAGCCGCTCTGGTGTGCACCAGCCCATTCACTTTCATTAGCCAAGCGGTTTTCCCCCAGCAAGAGTTTGAAAAAAAACGCTTTAGAACCACCCTGGTGTGCACCAGCCCTCTTTCAGCTTTTTCTCTCCTCACTGTTTCTCCCCTTCTCTGCATAAAGTCTCAGACACAATATAAGCACTTTTCTGAGCGATTTTACCGCAATCGCGATTTTACCATGATTTTAATGTAAGTCAATTTGAGCGTTTTTTAAAAAGCTCTCAGAAATGGAAAAGCGCCAGGTCCAGATGGCCTAAGCACTGAATATTATAAGATATTACAGACAGAAGTAGTTCCTCACTTACAAAAAGTGTTCAACACAATATTAAAGACGGGGACACTGCCCCATACGGCAAATAATGCGTATATCAAAGTCTTACCCAAACAAGAGAAGAACCCATTAATGCCCGAGTCATATAGACCGATCTCATTAATAAACCAGGATTTGAAGATACTAACAAAAATTATGGCGGATAGATTGGCTACGCTATTACCCGCTTTAGTAAAACCACACCAGGCTGGCTTTGTAAGGGGCAGATCAGCAATCTCCATTATAAGAAAAGTATTAACGGTCCTAGACTATGCTAAACTTTATCCCAAAACAAGTCGAGAACATGCAATTTTATTATTAGACGCGGAGAAAGCCTTTGATAATGTCAGCTGGCATTGGTTACAAAAAGTGCTAGAGTTCATGAAATTTTCAGGAGCTTTCATGTCACTAGTTAAAGCCCTCCACACTTCTCCAACTGCACAGGTTTACACACCTGGCTTTTTATCTCCATTTATAGAACTACAAAAGGGAACACGGCAGGGGTGTCCACTTTCACCCCTCCTGTTTAACTTGTCTCTGGAACCCATGGCACGACTGTTAGAGCGCAAAATCCAAGGGATTGAAATAGGGGCAACCACCCTGACACAAATATTATTCGCGGACGATATTCTGCTCTTTATGTCTAGGCCATTGTCTCAAATCCCGCTAGTCTTTAAGTTGATCCAAGAAGTAGGACAGTTCAGTGGATTCAAAGTAAACGAATCTAAAAGCGAGCTTCTCTTACTGTCAGCCAGAACTGACACCATATCACAATTCAAGAAGTTGAATATCAAACTTTGCTCCACCGTAAGATATTTGGGCATTCAGATACCTAGGGATCCAAACTCAATATACACACTCAACTATCCCCCCTTGATATCAAGAGGTAGGAAATTTTTGCCATGGGGCTGCAACATATATGCTCAGAATACTCACTATAATTATTATGAACCCAACTGGTGATTTTGTGTAGCCAGTATGATTACATAGTAAAGTTTTTTTGCACAAATGTGGCCATGAACACCTAATACCTCTCAGTTGGAAAGTGAATCTTTATTGAACATACAAAGCCGCTGATAGACACCTTCCACGACCAAAAACACAGACAGAGATAAAAACTATTTCTGCGCAGAAATAACACATAAAACCAAGGTGCCAACCCACACTTCCCCTAGTACCATACTCTAGGCTTCTGTGCATGGAGTCCGTCATAAACTCTCTGCTCCATGCACACAAGCCCAGCCCACCCACAGCTCTCACTCCACCCAGCACCAAGCATACAGCAGCTGCCTCCCCCTAATGGGGATAAGTCCTTAGATGTTAAGCAGTAGCAAGCAAGCGTATTTAGTGAGCATCAGGAGATTTGAGCCAAAGTGCTGATATATGAAGCAGAAAGCAATCTCAACCAGACATCAATATCCCATAGTTCATCAGTGACACACAAGGACTTGTTATACTTGCAGTGCTCCACGATCTGAGGTGGCTCGGTTCACCCTTCTGTTCCACTCCTCTCCCCTTGTCCACAGGCCAGTCCACCGCTATGATTCCCTCCACTCCAGGTGTCATTAGCAGATTACCCGGAGGAGTATCCCCCCTTGATAACTAAGCTTAAACAGCAACTCCAAAACTGGGAGAAATTGCCCATTGATTTGATGGGAAGGGTTGCCTTAGTGAAATCAATAACTTTTGGTAGACTTTTATTTCCACTTCAAACCATTCCGTTGTTATTGAAACATCTAGACATAAGGGAACTAGACAGAGCAATTGCACGCTTTTTATGGGCAGGAAAGAAACATAGAATAGCCTTATATAAATTACAATTACCCAAAATGTGGGCGGGACTTGGGGTGCCACACATCCGAAATTATAATTTAGCTTGTCTCTTTAGACATGTAAAAGATTGGATCTGTGGCACCGAGACCTTCTCAAACATAGAATTAGAGAGATCATTCGTAGAACCATGGTCGCTGGCGGCACTCCTACACACAAGCTACCCAAAGCTGCCAATTAAAGCCAAACGCAGTGGGATCATTAGAGACACATGGGCAACCTGGAAGGAAATCAGGAAACGATTTAATTTACACTCCCAAGTCTCTAAATACATGCCCCTATGGGGACACCCAGACTTTCCTGCAAGTTTGTCACACCAAGGTTTTGCAACATGGGAGGACAAGGGAATAACAACACTAGGGCATCTCTTCCATTTAAAGAGAGTCTGAAGCGAGAATAGATCTCGCTTCAGACCTCATAGCTAGCAGGGGCATGAGTGCCCCTGCTAAAACGCCGCTATAGCGCGGCTTAACGGGGGTCCCTTCACCCCCAAATCCCCCTTTGAGCAGCGGGGGAGCGCTTCCTGGTTGGGGCAGGGCTAACCGCCGCAGCCCTGCCCCACGCGCGTCTGTCAGACGCGTATCTCCGCCTCTCCCCCGCCCCTCTCAGTCTTCCTTCACTGAGAGGGGCGGGGGAGAGGCGGCGATGCGCCGCTGATAGACACGCTGTGAGGCAGGGCTGCAGCCGTTAGCCCTGCCTCCAGGAAGAAGATCTGCAGCGACCATTTTCCGACCAAGGTTTGCGGGGGGTGGGTTGAGGGTGAAGGGACCCCCGTTAAGCCGCGGGATAGCGGCGTTTTAGCAGGGGCACACGTGCCCCTGCTATATATAAGACCTGAAGCGAGATTTAGTCTCGCTTCAGTGTCTCTTTAAGCGAAGGAAAATGGAAAACATTTAGGGAACTTAGAACAGAATTTAACCTTCCCAAACATCATTTTCTGTATTATGCGCAGATCAAGTCATATATCTCCAGTTTACTGAGGGATTTATCCAAAGAACAGAACTTTAATGACTTTGATGCCTTTCTTTCACCGGGACATACCAAGCTCTCTCTGGCCAACATACAACAAAATCTATCCAAAGTACAGCTGGAAAGTCACACCATTAAAAATCTAAAAGCATGGCTAAAAGACATTAATGATCAAGAGATCATGATGAAGATAATCGAGGGAAATCTCTTGTTTCGTCAACTCTTCAAAAATGAGACTTGGAGGGAGTCCCACTACAAGCTCATACATAGGGCAAAATACGCCTTTAATATCAAGTATACATCACCGCCAGCTAACTATTCCCTCAACTGCCCGAAATGCCAGTATCCGCAAGCGAACTTGTTCCACTGTATCTGGGAGTGTAATGTAATCAATACCTTTTGGAAAGAAATAAATGCTTTTATAAAACAAATCTGCAAAGTAGATATATCAATTACACCCCAATTATGTCTGTTCCACTTCGAAGATTCAAAGAGACAACAGGAAGACAACACAGAGAACACACAAAACAGATTACCGGTACTGGGACATATAATACTCGCAGCAGCAAATAAAACAATATATAATAAATGGATCTACCCTTCCCACCCCACGGTCTGGGATGTGAAACAAGAACTTCTACACTTATTCACTATAGACAAACTGGATGCTTGGGCAAATACGGAAAAAAAGGCAAAGTCGTTTTTCAGGAAATGGAAAAGATTTATAGAACTATATTTCTCTCGGGAAGACATTCAAACTATTGTCAGACCATTCAGATACTCGACATGGTATGCCACGCTAGATTTATTAGGGGAACTGGGACCGTTAAAATTAATGGGATGAACTAAAAGGAACAGCGGGAAAAAAAAGGGTAAGGGGGAAGGGGGGCGGGGCTTAGGGAACAGTTTTATTTTGGGGGGAAGATAGTAGAGGGAAGGGAATGTTCAAAGGTAATGCTGTCTATAGGTCTCAATAAATGGCCAGAGATATGTACTCTCAACATACATATGTTACCGCAATTTCATTATATGTGTTATCAATGTTGACTGTTACAAAAGTTCAAATAAGTTTGTTAACAAAAGGCAAAATCCAATAAAACATCTTTTTAAAAAAAAAAGCTCTCAGAAAACTCTGATGGCTAAAAGTGCTCATAAAAGCGCTTATAGTGTGTCTGAGCCCCTAGTATTTGTACACTGCGGGTGAGTTGGGCGCCAAGAGCGCCGAATGATGGCTCTTCCTGCTGCCACTAAACTCCCTGGCGGTGTTAAATATTATTCCCGTTCAAGCCGTTGCAACTCTGAGGGAGGTGTAATTTGGGGTACGGTGATCACCTGAGCCCGAATTTTCCTTGCGCGCCCCACACAGCATATTATTGCTGCTATGGGGCTCCTGGTTTGGGTAACCGGTGCTGAGCGCCGTGCACCAAAACCACCTGCTTTGCCTTCTTCCTTCTCCAATCTTGTTATTAGAAAGTAGAAACCATAATCTAAAGCTGGCCATACATGCATCAATTGTTACAGGCAGATTCTTTCACTATGATCGGATCATAATGGCTTTTCCACCTGTCAGTACTGAGCATGGATGTGGCCTATAGGGTTTCATACTATAGTGAAGTGTGTTGTGTGCAGGCAGTGATGCACTGCCACTGACCACCAAAAAGGCATGGTGGGGGTGGGGGGGGGGAGGATTAGAGTGAAAACAGTGATGGAAGGAGGGGTACCAAAACTTTTGGAAATTAGCATTAGCGAGGCAGGGATAATGGTGCCAGGATGCTTTACCTGACTAAAGGTGCGTACACACATGCGACTATAGTCGTTTGTAACGATCGTTCCCCGATCTTTACCAACGACGATCGTTACAAAAAACGAACCACCGACTATTAAGGCAAACGACGAACGAGCCAAATCGCTACAAAAGAAAGTTCTGTCTCGGCGGATTTTAACCAACGACGATCGTTTGCAAAAGTAGTACATCGTTGGAAACGATCGTTCGTACTAGGCTTGACATGCGCATTTCACTATTTCTCCATGGAACTTCTCATTTTTATGCGCAGGCGCAATAGTTGCTTTCTGTGATGTAACGTTCGTTCTAACGATCAGATCGTTACACACATTTTAAAACTACCTTTACTTAGGTCGTTCTTTCATCAATTAAAAGTTCGTTCGTCGTTCTTAACGAACGATCGTTGTCGCATGTGTGTACGTAGCATTAGGCTGGTCTGATAAAGAGGGAGGGGATATCCGAGATGGAAGAGGGACATATTTGAGGGATTAGTAGAGATGGTGGCGAAGGGGAGGACATAAATGGGGGTCGGGGGGAAGGAATGAGCCTTGGGGAATTAAAGTGACCATACATCTGTTGACATCTGGCTACCTATACTGGGGGGTGACAGCTGGCTATATATATATTGGAGGGGTCATCTGGCTACCTATACTGGGGGGGTCACTTGGCTACCTATACTGGGGGAACATCTGTCTACCTTCTCTGGGGGGTTGTCTTGCTATCTATTCCGGGGGGACATGTGGAAGGGGGGCCCAAGTTTATTGCTCTGCTTGGGGCCCTGTGTGGTCTTAATCCAGTTCTGGTGGGCGGTACACATGAGGGTGGGCGGTACACTTACCTCATTTATGAAAAAACCTTGGATATTCAATAGAGAACTTCACTGACACATTCACAACGCATTTTGGAAAAGACCTGGGAGCTCACTTCTTCAGGTATAGTGCCGGTCGGCTTCTGTGTCCACACACACACACTGTGACTGTGTCAATACAGTTCTCAATTCAATATTCCAGGTCTGATTTGTTTTATACAGGCTGCAGGTCAGATTACAGTAACTGTTAAGATTAGAGAATGTATAGATATATAATAGGTGGTGTATAAGGGCTTTGGGGAGATAAAATAATTAAAACATTAAAAGGGAGAGTAGGTAAGCTACTTACTTCCTGTAGTAGGAACAGAGATATGCATACCTATCAAGATTCAGCCACTGAGCATTATAACCTGAGGAAGTGGCCAGAGACCCACAAAATGCATTGTGGTGTGTCCCAAGAAATTCCTTAACCCTTGCCTTTTACTGTTCATACTTCAGGAAGTAAGTGAGTTACTTACTCTCCATATTAAAATGTAAATTATTTCATCCCACCCCAACACCTCTAAACCTCCTGTTATACAATCTATTTGTACAGTATCATTAGTTTCCCTGGCCATGTGCTTCTCACATCTTCCCATATATTAATCTTCCTGTATATCGGGTGTGGCCGTACAGTCATCCATGGACACTGGAGAGATGGGGACATCTGTGGCTCGGGGTTCTCTGTCATGGTTGGGGTAATGCATTATTACAGTAATAAGTAAATAATCATCCGGTATTTCTTCTTCTGCAGGAGCTCAGAGTAATGGGAACCACATTGTTACAAAAAATGGAAATCTCCGCTGCAAAAACATTCTCCATCTCGTCGGCAGGAATAGAGCTGAAGGCATCAAAGATTTCATTTCTGAAGCTCTGGCTGTATGTGCTCAGCTGAAGGCATCGTCGGTGGCCTTTCCAGCCATCGGGACAGGTCTGGTATCCACCTTCTACTCCTCATACCTTCCCTGTCTCACCATCTGCCACAACAACACTGTCCTCTCCACCTCGTCATTCGTCCCACCACTTCATGTCCCTTGTGTCACCTTCTGTCTTACTGTAACCTTTCCTGTGTCACTTGTCAAGTCACTGTCCCCATCACCTGGTCATTCTTCCATCCCACCACTTCCTGTCTGCTGTGTTATCACCAACCATTAGTCTTCTCATTTCCATACCACTGCTCACACCAAGCCTCATCATTCATGGTCAGGATCCTAGAGTGATAAGAAGTCTCTTCTAAAAACAGAAGGTATTCCCTGGCTATCATTTTTTATGTGTCCGAAAAGCAACATGGATAATGTATCACAAAAGATCAGTGAGCATAGCCGTTCATGTCATTTCTTTCTGCTCCTATAAGCTCCTGTTACCCTCCTATAATGGAGGGTAAGTTATCTCTTTCCTCCCAAGAATGGCCATTTACCAAATTTCATACTGGTAAAAGACAGGAAAAAAACACGGGAACTTCGGAAGCCCAATCTGGTGTAGTATCGTTTAGTTGTGTAGGGTGGCAATAAATGATACAAATGCATACTCACAAGTTTGGGTTGCCACCAGATGCAACCACTCTTAAAGTGAACCTCCGGACTAAAAATTGACTCAGCAGCACTGAAAAGGCTTGGTGTTTCTTTAACAGTTTCACAGCATCAGAACTTTGTTTCTCTTATACAAGCCTCATTTTTAGCTGCACAGAAGAAAACTGCCCGGGCTTTTTTTCCCTGATGCTGTGCAAAGCATGATGGGATTTCTGATTTTGTTGTTCTCGTTCTGCTGTTTTGGTGCAATTTTTTTTTTTTACATTTTGAATATGACATTTGAAGCCTAGTGTGTGCAGCTGGGAGGGGTAATCAGGACACAGGACAGTTGGAACGGTGTCTCCTGCTCCTTGTCACCTCCTTTCAACCAAAAAGATGGCTGCCCCCATGACAAAGATGGCAGCCCCCATGAATCACAAACATTTGCCTGTTCTTTTAAAATAGGGTGGGTAAGAGATTATATTGCCTATCTATTCTAATTAACATAACTAATGTAACTTGATGACAGTGTGTTTGTTTAGGCTGAAGTTCCCCTTTAAGGGCATGTGGAGAAATACCGTCTCCACTCGGCCTTTCAGGTGTAGAGGATCGGTCGCTGCTCCAAAAAAGGTCTTTTCTCACAATTAAATTGTGTGGTACTAACCCTAGTAGTGTAGGGTATTTTACAATAAAATAGTGCTAGGAGGCGCCCAAAACAATAAATCAAATGAATACTCATGCCAGTCAGGCGCATTTCAAAGTGCAATCCAGACCTGGATACCTGCTATTTTGGCACAAACTTGACCTGAGGAAGCGGCTGTTGCCGAGAAATGCGTTGTCATTGTCCTTATGAAATAAAGTTCTAAAAATCTTTTTATAGAGACACTCCTTGTGAGTTTTTTTTATATAGCCTTCTAATTTGGCTGTTTTTACCTCTGGGCGCCTCCTAGCACTATTTTAATATACCAAATTGTGTAAGAATGCAAACTTTATTAGACTACTGCTAGACAATGAGTTTCCTGGGCATTCTCCCCCTTCATCAGGTCTGTTATGTGTCAATAATGAGAGTACTCTTGCAGGTGCTCAGTGTTGGCAGATGGAAGATCTGAAGGAGCGGGATGTGGGACGCGTGCGAAATATGTTGTCTAATAGTAGTCTGATAAAGTTTGTATATCGCTACATAATATCATTAATGGCCACTCTTGGGAGGTAAGTTATATCTTAGCATCCCATTTTAAAAGTTTTTATACATTTTATTGTATGTGGGCAGTTAGTGCCATAGTAGACCTCACAGAGGTGGGCACATTGGCCTCTGGATCTCATCCAACCTATAGACCTGTGCACTTTAGAG
Organism: Hyperolius riggenbachi; assembly: GCF_040937935.1. Lineage (NCBI taxonomy): Eukaryota > Metazoa > Chordata > Amphibia > Anura > Hyperoliidae > Hyperolius > Hyperolius riggenbachi. The sequence goes on from NC_090652.1 coordinate 316,399,089, forward strand.
ACCGACCTTCACCCAGAGGAACCTTTAGAGCCCTGAGTGGGAACAAACTTATATTGCATCCATACTTACCTACGGAGCGGTTGTTTGGATGCCAACCAGAGTTTTTGAGTACCTATCCCATGTCTCTCATACCAAGCACACTACACTGTTGTCCTTGGTTTTGTCTTCCATTTTGTTTTTGAGTTTTTATTGACTGTTTTGAAACAGCAGGCCAGTCATACATCCACAGGCTTTGGTTTATGGCACACGCATAGTTTATATGATACAACTGGAGGCATCAGGCTGGATTGGCTTCATCAGTACAGGGTATGGATTCTGAATTGCTCTATGGGTAGGAATTGAGATAAAAGTCCTATGGGGTTTAAAGTTTAGTTATGGAGGACTAGATCTAAAGTAGCTGGCCTAAAATTCCACACAGAACTGCTGATTTATACCACACCTATGCTATATTATTTAAGAAAAAAATTATGTAATACAAGTTGTAGACAGCTGTCCCCGGCTAGGTTGGTTTCATCAATACAAGGTATGGATTGGATATGACCCTCTGGATCATAAAGGCTCAAGGTGTTGAAGTTCATACACGCCTTTTTTTAGCTTGGTTAACTGTGCTATGGAGAAGGAGATCCAACAGAAGTCCTCATGGTGTTAGATCTCCATGCTCTGTTGGAATCCAGCACTACTAGAGATGGAGATAGAAATAGGAGCCATAGGCTATCATTCATAAAAGTGTTGTCGGTAACAGTAATCCGTGCGGGAAAATACCGCTGTCGGTATTTCAGCCTTCTGGGTGGTCATTCATAAAAATGTTTCTAGTTGCGATAGGAGTGCGGAGATATCCCGCTGTAGGCTGGCGGTAGGCTGGCGGTCGGCATGCGGAAACAGGAGAAGCTGGCCGAGTCCCTCCATGCGGTGTTCTCTCTGCTGCTGCTTGGGAGGTCTGTCCCATTCACTTATATGTACTCCGCATGCTTATCGCTACATCCAGGGGAGCGGTAATCCACGTCCGCATACCGCTTGCATAAAGTTTATGAATTTACATTTTGTTACATTTCCGCATGGAATCACCGCACAATGCGGTAATTTATCGCTCTGCTCGGAAATGTCAGCTTCGCATGCGGAAACAGCCTTTATGAATTGACATTTTGCTCAGTGCTTGGTAAAGTCGGCTGTTTTTAGCATTTCCGCATGCGGGAATGCTTTATGAATGATAGCCATTGTGACTTGCTGAAGGAAGATCTTATATCTTTACTGTGATGTACAAGTCCAAATCTGCCATTAGAAAGAACATCACACTCAAACACAATGCTCCATGGCCTACTGCAGACCAACATTTATTTATACTTTTGGTTCAGTGTCACCAGGCAGTTTGGACTTGGCATCTTCTGTCATCTATGCAGCAGACAACACACTATGTACAGAACAGGATGTGTCCTGGCAGAGAGGAGAGGATCATTTCTGGTCTTTGTTGCAGGTATGGGTAATATCCCTTCAGCCATGGTGGCTGACATTATTCTAGAAGCTGTGGCCCAGTTTGCCAGATCACCGAAGTCTATTCAGATGGTCAAAGTCGTCATTTTCCAAAAGCAAATGCTGAATGACTTCCATTCCAGTATGAAGAAGAAGGAGGGGACCGGACTGGCCAAACAAGAGTCACTTCTATCCAAAATCACCCAATTCACCAAATGTGAGTATTCTCCATTGTAGAAGGTTCCCTTTATGTGACATTATTATTATTATTATTATTATTATTATTTATTTATTTATAAAGCGCCAACATATATTGTACAATGTAAGAACACAAACAAGGGATACATAATGATGCAGACAATGATATACATGGAAATATGAACACTGATACAAGATACAGCACTGCTGATTACAATTTGATTTAACAGGATGACTAAAATGTATAAATTTCTAACAGTGTGCAAGCAATTGAATTAATAACATTCCATGACACAAAAGGATGAGAGCCCTGCCCTTGCGAGCTTACAATCTGAAGGAATGGGGTGGAAACAAGAGGTGGGGGAAGTATACAGTATATGTACAGGCAGTGCGTAATTAGGTTATTTAGTGGGTGCATGGCCTAAGCTAGAGAATATGCTTGTCGGAAAAGGTGGGTTTTGAGGGAGCGTTTAAAGATTTCAAAGGTGGGAGAGTGGCGGATGTGTTGTGGAAGGGCATTCCAGAGGAGGGGTGAGGCACGTGAGAAGTCTTGTACACGTGAATGTGAGGAGGTAATTGTAGAAGAGGATAGAAGAAGCTCGTGTGCAGATCTGAGATTGCGGTTGGGTTGGTATCTGGAGACTAGTGAGGAGATGTACAGGGGAGAGAGATTGTGGAGAGCTTTGTAGGTTATGGTTAAGAGTTTGAACTGAATCCTCTTATTAATTGGTAGCCAGACATAACATGTCCGTCACTTCCACAACACCTCCGTCACTCACCAACCTTTCAAATCTTTAAATGCTCCCTCAAAACTCACTTTTTCAGACAAGTATATGATCTAACTTAGGCCATTCCCCATTTGAGCTCCGATCAAGTTGCACTCCTCGCTAGATAACTTAAAAACACTCTTGCCTGTATGAATACGGTATACTACCCCACCACTTCTTCCCCCCATTCCTTTCGATTGTAAGCTTGCAAGGCCAAGGCTCTCTCTGCTTTTGTGTCTTGGAAGTTGTTCTAAGAGATGGCCCGAACAGTTTACCCGCGAACAGTTCCTGGCGAACTTGGGCTGTTCGCCATTCGCATTTAACATCATTTTTTTTGTCAAAAATTTGCTTTTCGCATTTTTTACATGTAAGTCAATGGCCACCGAATTCAGTGGTTAATAGCAAAACCCTTGTACATTCTAGAAACACCAAATTCGCAGGGTATGTTAAGGAGGACAGTGGAAACAAGAGAAACGAATATTCAAAAAGACCTTATAGTTTTGGAGAGAATCGATTTTAAAGTTACAATAAGAAAAAAGTATACATTCAAATGCGGTAAATGATAGATAATGTATAACCTAATGGTTGTGTAAATCTAAATTATTTAAAAAAAGAGCAGTGAATTCTATGTCAACGCTGTTGGCCAGGGATCGCTATACAGCCGCAATATAGTTATATAAGGATCCCTGGCATCTTTACCTATTTTTCTAACCATTTTTTTTCCTCAGAGTTTGGGAACTTTAAAAAAAATGATGTGGGGTCCCCCTCCCCAGCCCCTGGTTCCCCATGCTGGCTGAATAGCCAGAATGCAGATCCCCAGCCACGTAGGGCTTTGCACCCTGAGCTATACCAGCCTGCATGGTCCATGGTATGGGGGGCTCCGGGGGAGAGGGGCGGCCAAGCCTTCCCCTCTCCCCCAGAGCCCTTGTCCAATACATGGACAAGGGGCTCTTCCCCACCTCCGGTACCCCAGGAGCAGTGTTACTTGCAAATTTTCACCAAAGTCAATGGGGTTGAGGTCAGGACTCTGACTGGGCCACTCCAGAAGGGGTATTTTCTTCTGTTTAAACCATTCTGTTGTTGATTTACTTCTATGCTTTGAGTCATTGTCCCGTTGCAACACCCATCTTCTGTTGAGCTTCAGCTGGTGGACAGATGGCCTTAAAGTGCATCCGAGGTGAACTTTTACTAATTGCATAATTGTGTTCCTTTCCTATTGTTTATGAGGCATTCCTCAAGCTAAATACTTTTTTGTTTTTGTTTTAATACTCTAATTCCCTATTAACTAAAGAAGCCACGCCCACAGTTCTTCAGAGAGCCTTGGCAGTAGCAAGGGCTCATGGGAGCTCAGTCTGGGTAGAAGGAGGGGGAGGTATTACTAGCCAGAGATTTCAGAGGCAGAGGGGAGGAGGAGGGGGGATTAGGTTTTTTTTCACAGTCTGAGTGCTGATGGTGCAGATAAGCCTGCCTCTGTGTAATGTTTACAAACAACATGGCTGCTGTCATTGTATCACAGGAAGAAATAATCATATTCTATCAAAGCTGTTTGCAGATAGATATACTGTCTAAACTTTAGATAAGATATATAGACAAGTTACTTGTTATAGTTAGTTTTACATCTCGGATCCGCTTTAAGTTCTTCTGCAAATTGTCTTGATAAACTTTGGAATTCATTTTTCCTTCGATGATAGCAATCTGTCTAGGCCCCGATGCAGCAGAGCAGTCCCAAACTATGATGCTCTCACCACCATGCTTCACAGTTGAGATGAGGTTTTGACGTTGATGTGCTGTGCCTCTTTTTCTCCACACATAGGCCCATATGCAATTAACTTTTTCTCTTGAGTTTTTCGCTTAAGTTTTTCATCTTTCCTTTCAAATAATTTGTAAGCGCTTTGCAATTGTAAAAGTACCCAAATGTAGGTGAAAAGTACCATCAAAATTATTTTGAGTATTTTCCTGCTTGCAGGTGGCTTAAAATGCACTTATTATTTATTAAAACTCAGGAAAAAAGTTAATTCCATATAGGCCATAGTGTTGTATGTTTCTTCCAAACAACTCAATTATGGTTTCATCTGTCCACAGAATATTTTGCCAGTACTACTGTGGAACATCCAGGTGCTCTTTTGCAAACTTTAAATGTACAGCAAGGTTTTTTGGGACAGCAGTGGCTTCCTCTGTGGAATCCTCCCATGAACTCCATTGTTTAGTGTTTTACGTATCGTAGATTTGCTAACATGGATGCTAGCATATGCCAGAGACTTTTGTAAGTCTTTAGCTGACACGGTAGGATTCCTCATTGAGCATTCTGCGCTGCGCTCTTGCAGTCATCTTTACAGGACGGCCACTCCTAGGGAGAGTAGCACCAGTGCAGAACTTTCTCCATGTATAGACAATTTGTCTTACTGTGGACTGATGAACAGCAAGACTTTTGGAGATACTTTTATTACCCTTTCCAGCTTTATGCAAGTCAACAATTCTTAATTGTTGGTCTTCTGAAAGCTCTTTTGTGTGAGGCATCATTCACATCAGGCAACGCTTCTTGGGAAAGCAAACCCAAAACTGCTGTGTGTGTCTTTTATAGGACAGGGCAGCTGTAACCAACACCTCCAATCTCATCTCATTGATTGGACTCCAGCTGGCTGACACCTCACTCCAATTAGCTCTTGGAGAGGTCAGTAGTCTGGGGATGGTGTGTTCAATAAAAACATGAAGACATTTCATTACTTGTGTGGTATTCGTCGAAGAAGACTGTGATTGTCTATTGTTTGGAATTAGATGAAGATCAGATCACATTTTATGACCAATTTGTGCAGAAATCCATACTATTCCAAAGGATTCACATACTTTTTATTGCTACTGTACGTATAGTTAGAGCAAAAGCATATTTAAATTTGCCACCAATGCTCCCCAATTACCTGATCCCCATTGGTCTGTTATTAGACCAATGGGGAGCCTTACAGCTTTAGCTAGAGCTCTGCTCTGAGTTCCCTCCTGTGCAGCTCCCACTCTCCTCCCTCCTACCTAAACCAATGCAATTATGGCATTTTATTGAAATACGTATCTTTCTGAATAATGCAGGCACTTACCGCAGTGTTGGCACTTGGCCCCGTAATTGCCTCCGTGTTTCCCCAACGGGTTCCCCATCGACTGGCCAGTCAATGGGTCAGTCACTGACATTCGCCAAGACCTTCCTGTTTCTTAGCGCCGATCGCTTTCTCCTCTAATGAGGTAAACGCGTGGCTTGTTTTCGTGCACGCGCATCATCTCTCACGTCACGTGTTTGTGCGTGCTTGCGTAACCCACAAGCGCTGATTGTCAGTGGCCATCACCCCACGCAAGTCAATACGCTCAGCTCGTGTGCTGAAATTGAACAGTGCACGAGCGTGGAGAAGGAGATTCTCGCTCTGTCAGCCGCTCTGCACAGGAAATCAGAGCGGTTCAGGCGCCATATATTAATGATGCATGGAAAATAAAACCTCTGCCTTACAACAGTTCAAAAATCCTCTGCACTCCTTTCATTGGATAAAAGCATAAATCCTTTTATTTGGTCATCATAGAAAAATAGCAAAATAGGGCAGCATGCAAGCTGACGCGTTTCTGACCCTGCCGGGTCCTTAGTTGTAGCTATTGTGACATGCTCAGATTGGTCTTAAATACCTAGAGACCACACCCCCTATTCACCACACCTCAACAGGTGATAGAGCAATCTTAAAGGGGAACTGAAGTAAGAGGTATACGGAGGCTGCCATATTTATTTCCTTTTAATCAATACCAGTTGCCTGGCAGCCCTGCTGGTCTATTTCTCTGCAGTAGTACCTGAATAACACCAGAAACAAGCATGCAGCTAGTCTTGTCAGATCTGACTTTAACGTCTGAAACACCTGATCTGCTGCATGCTTGTTCAGGGGCTATGGCTAATAGTATTAGAGGCAGAGGATCAGCAGGGCTGCCAGGCAACTGGTATTGCTTAACCTCCTGAGCGGTCTGGACGAGCTCAGCTCGTCCATCACCGCCGGAGGCTGCCGCTCAGGCCCTGCTGGGCCGATTTTTATCAAATAAAGTGCAGCACACGCAGCCGGCACTTTGCCAGCCGCGTGTGCTGCCTGATCGCCGCCGCTCTGCGGCGATTCGCCGCGAGCAGCGGCGAAAGAGGGCCCCCCTAGCCGCCTGAGCCCTGCGCAGCCGGAACAAAAAGTTCCGGCCAGCGCTAAGGGCTGGATCGGAGGCGGCTGACGTCAGGACGTCGGCTGACGTCGATGACGTCACTCCGCTCGTCGCTATGGCGACGATATAAGCAAAACAAGGAAGGCCGCTCATTGCGGCCTTCCTTGTTTATTCTGGGCGCCGGAGGCGATCGGAAGATCGCCTCCGGAGCGCCCTCTAGTGGGCTTTCATGCAGCCAACTTTCAGTTGGCTGCATGAAATAGTTTTTTTTTTATTTAAAAAAAACCCTCCCGCAGCCACCCTGGCGATTTAATCAGAACGCCAGGGTGGTTAAAAGGAAATAAACATGGCAGCCTCCATATACCTCTCTCACCAGTTCCCCTTTAAAGGGAAATAACCCGTGGTGGAAAGAGAGTGGACTCCAGTGTATTGTACAATAATTTGCATGAATACATATGCATAAAATTACATTAAAAGACAATAATAAAGTAGAGCTAACCCACTGCTGTTGTATACCCCAAACACAAGATCATATAAAGAGGGGGGGGGATCAACTGCCTTACAACAGTTGCAGCCATTGAGGACAGTCGAAAACAAGCTGAATAGCGAGTATGGAAGGTAGGCTACTTGGACATGTGTTTCCTTCAAAATATTAATGTTGGTTTAGGTACTCTTAAAGGGAACTTTAACTGAGAAGGATATGGATTTTTCCTTTTAAAATAATACCAGTTGCCTGACTCTCCATCTGATCCTGTGTCTCTAATACTTTTAGCCACAGCCCCTGAACAAGCATGCAGATCGGGTGCTCTGACTGAAATCAGACTGGATTAGCTGCATGCTTGTTTCATGTGTGTGACTCAGACACTACTGCAGCCAAAGAGATCAGCAGGGCTGCCAGGCAACTGGTATTGTTTAAAAGGAAACATCCATATCCCTCTCAGTTAAGGTTCCCTTTAAGTATAGCTAGAGCAAAAAGCATGGTTCCAAGGCTCTCCATTGGTCTGTTAATCAGGGCTGTGGAGTCGGAGTTGGAATCGGAGTCGGGGCAATTTTGGGCACCCGGAGTCGGAGTCGTTGATTTCATAAAGTGAGGAGTCAGAGTCGGGAGTCAGAGTCGGATGATTTTTGTACAAAATCCACAGCCCTGTTAAGTATTAGAGTAAGGAGTCGGAGTCGGGGCCATTTTGGGTACCCAGAGTCGGAGTCATGGTTTCATAAACTGAGTTGGAGTTGGAAGATTTTTGTACCGACTCCACAGCCCTGCTGTTAATAGACCAATGGGGAGCCTTGGTGGCAAATTTAAAGATTCTTTTTCTCTACCTACTTAGTATAGCTACAGCTGCGGTTAGCGGCGATGTGTGGCAGCGGGTGCGCAGTGGAGATCTTCAGTCAAGGTAACAGAGGATATTGGTGTGGGACATTTCTGAGGATATTGGCGTGGTAACATTTTTTTAAAGGTAAGTATTCATGGTTAATTATGATTAATAAAGGCCTTTTCTCATCATTGTATTTTTATTTCTTTTAACCCTCCTGGCGGTGCGCAGTTTCAGTGGTTGCGTCCGCGGGAGTAATTTTTTGAATAAAACTTTTTGTAAACCTTGTAGCTAGCACTAGGCTAGCTGCCTGTGTCCCCCAAGTCCCCCCGCACCTCTCTAATCCCCCCGATCACTGGCGCTTATATTTACCCAGCCGCGATCCCGCAAGAGCCGCAGCCTCTGCAATCAGCTTTAGTCGTCGTTATGGCGACGATCGGACATGACGTCTGACGTCATCATGCCCAGTCCCGATCCTCCCCATAGCGAAGCATGAAGGTGATTGGAGAGGCTGCGCTATCGCGGGATCCGGGGGGTGGTACGTATAACGGTGGTGATCGGGGGGATCGGAGCAGAGCGGAGGGACTTGGGGGACACAGGTAGCTAGCCTAGTGCTAGCTACAAGGTTTACAACAAGTTTTATTCAGAAAATTCCTCCCGGGGCCATGTAATCCTCTGCGGCGGCTACCCCGAGTGTACGTCGGGGCTACCACCAGGGAGGTTAACCCTTTGTGGAAATGGGAAGTGGAGGTGGCTGGCATCTGGGTGTCCAATTTTTAAAGCACGCTGTCTCAACCTGCTTCGCATTTATTGTCACTGCTGCTCACCTCTCCTTTCTGATGAATCATGTTGTCTTCTCTCCAATAAGACAGGATGAGTCACCAGGAGGGAGGGGCAAGGAGTGATCACATGTGAGACAGCAGCTGTCAGGCTAGACTGAAGTACTATTGCTATACAATTTTGCAGTGCTTGTTTGAGGTTTTGGTGACTGATTTGCAAAGATAAATGTACCGATTCCTCTTTTCCAGCTGTGTTCAGCATTTTCCGCAGTGATGATACTGAGGAGCCCAAAATGGTGGAACTGAGAGAGAACATTGAGCCGGTTGTCTTCCACCTGTGTGCAGAAAGTCGGGATCTTGTGAACAAGACGTCCTCCTGGCTCCGAGACCTCATCCTGAAGGAACAGCATGAGAATGTTATAACAGATGACTGGATCCGGGAATTTGATGAGAGGGACCAAGAGGCCCTGATCCAACTTCAAAAGGATCATACAGTTAGTCTTATATTTGATCTGCCAAATTTCACAGTCAAAGTTCTGGGTCTCTCAAAAGATGTTCTAGAAGTCAGCAATAAAATCCAAGACATGATAAAGAATGTAAGAGATAAGAAGACCAGAGAGCGCGAGGCCCAGCTTTGCAGTAACGTGGTGGAGTGGGGATACTACCAAGGCACCAACTTCATTCCATTCGATAAGATGACGAACATGGAACTGGAGAAGGCCAAGACAGAGGACAGGCAGAGTCTGAGCATTGATATCGCTGGAGCCAAGTACACTGTTATTGTAGAGCTTAACATTGCAAGAGATTCAAGAGGAAACCAAACTAAGATCGAGCGAAAGCCTAAACATGGTAAATCCAGCATACCTACGTATTAATTATTATACTAAAACTCAAGTATTATGCAGTTCCCTACATTTAAAAATAATACCACTAAGGGGCGGTTCACACAGACGCTCGGTGGTGTCCTCCGGCCTTCCGTTCTGCGTCGTCACATCTGGGGGCGGCGCCAGGCTTCCTGCGGCGATTGTTGGCCTCCAGTCGTGATTGGCGGTTTTCATCCCTGCAAGGGGACATGAAGACGTGGGGGTCACCTGAACTACGCGGTAAATCGGGATCGGAATCCCGCTTTTGCGTAATCGGCGGTAACCGTGCTCTATATTATATATTACACATTATACAGATATATTATATATATTGCACATTTCACAGCTCTTTACAGAGTATATAGAGGCGATCGAGTCAGATCATTGACTGTCCTCAGAGGAGCTCAAAAGTCGTAGTCTAATGTCCTGCCCTATTTATTATTATTACTATTATTATTATGTATTTATATAGCACTGACATCTTCTGCAGCACTTTACAGAGTACATAGTCATGTCACTGACTGTCCTCAGAGGAGCTCACAATATAATCCTATCATAGTCGCAGTATAATGTCCTGCCATATTATTATGTTTATTGTATATAGCACTGACATCTTCTGCAGCGCTTTACAGAGTACATAGTCATGTCACTGACTGTCCTCAGTGGAGCTCACACTCTAATCCTACCATAGTCATAGTCTAATGTCCTACCATATTCTTATTATGTATTTATATAGCACTGACATCTTCTGCAGCACATTACAGAGTACATAGTCATGTCACTGACTGTCGTCAGCGGAGCTCACACTCTAATCCTACCATAGTCATAGTCTAATGTCCTACCATATTATTATTATGTATTTATATAGCACTGACATCTTCTGCAGCACTTTACAGAGTACATACAAGTTGTAAAGAGGTCGGCACCACTCCAAGCATCAAGGAAAGCTCTTTTATTGCATCACCATTGTGGCTTAACAATGACAAGCGTTGTTTCGGGCGTTGCCCTTTTTCAAATTGCAGCAGCCATATACAAACACACATGTGCAGTGCCTTAAATACCCCACCTCCACTAAAATCACCAATCGGTGACTTACTGGGCGGAGACCAGTGGTGGACCTGATGGGGAACTGCAAAGGCTAATATGTAAATCACAATTAACCACCTGCCTGCTGGCAAAAAGACCCAATGCAAAGATTAAGAGTAAAAGTGCCTCCATTGGTCATAAAAAACAGATCATATGACATCCGCATCACTTCCTGGACCTATCTGGCCAATCAGGAAGATCCACGTCATAAAACGGAACCACGCGTCCAAAAATACGCATGCATGCATGAGCGTACGCATGGAACGCCAGTCAGCCGCGATGTAACCGCAAAACGCGGAAAAGACGCGAAAAAGACGCGAAAAAAGCAGCGAAAAAGATGCGAAAAACCAAACGGCAAAAACCCGCTTCAAAGCAATGCGTCACAAAGTACGCATCCCAACATGGCGGTACGCATGGAACGCACCCCAAACGCGGAGTGCGCTCCCACACGTGTACGACTAATCCGCAACGCGTCAAAAAATACGCAAAGCATATGACCATACGCGTAAAAACCGACGGTAAACCGCTTCGAAAAATGCGTCAAAGTACGCATCCCGACATGGCGATACACATGGAATGCACCCCAAATGCGGAGTGCGTTCACAAACGCGTACGTCTGATCCTCAACACGTCAAAAATGCGCAAGACATATGACTAAACGCATAAGAACAACATGCATGCATACATATGTATGCATTTATGTATGCATGCATGTTGTTCTTATGCGTTTAGTCATATGTCTTGCGCATTTTTGACGTGTTGAGGATCAGACGTACGCGTGTGGGAGCGCACTTCGCGTTTGGGGTGCGTTCCATGCGTACCGCCATGTTGGGATGCGTACTTTGTGACGCATTGCTTTGAAGCGGGTTTTTGCCGTTTGGTTTTTCGCGGCTTTTTTCGCGTCTTTTCCGCGTTTTGCAGTTACATCGCGGCTGACTGGCGTTCCATGTGTACGCTCATGCATGCATGCGTATTTTTGGACGCGTGGTTCCGTTTTATGACATGGATCTTCCTGATTGGCCAGATAGGTCCAGGAAGTGATGCGGATGTCATATGATCTGTTTTTTATGACCAATGGAGGCACTTTTACTCTTAATCTTTGCATTGGGTCTTTTTGCCAGCAGGCAGGTGGTTAATTGTGATTTACATATTAGCCTTTGCAGTTCCCCATCAGGTCCACCACTGGTCTCCGCCCAGTAAGTCACCGATTGGTGATTTTAGTGGAGGTGGGGTATTTAAGGCACTGCACATGTGTGTTTGTATATGGCTGCTGCAATTTGAAAAAGGGCAACGCCCGAAACAACGTTTGTCATTGTTAAGCCACAATGGTGATGCAATAAAAGAGCTTTCCTTGATGCTTGGAGTGGTGCCGACCTCTTTACTACTTGAATGCTTTGAGCACCTCGGTGGACGCAGAGGTGAAGGTCGAGGCACACTCATCTTCATTTTGGTGTGGAGCTCCTCCTGACTACAGAGTGTCCTTTACAGAGTACATAGTCATTGTCAAGAACCGGCCCGCGGCACGCCTGCGTATACGGTTCCCGACTGCGGGTTTGACCAGATTAAGCGGGGAACAGCCTTATTTAAGCTACAAACAAGGCTGGAACCCCTCAAAACACCTCTCACTGCCACCACTAGCGTTGCTAGACACTTCCACTCTGCTGTCGAGTCCTCAGCGCGCACTCCGCGTTTTCGTATTTGGGTCAGCTTTGCGCTTAGGCCAAATACGGGAACGCCACGCACCCACACACACACACAGTTGCAATCTTACACTGTCGTGAAGCAAAGACCCACTAACAGTCGTTCCGAACGATACTGTTAGCTACTCGCACTGGCGTTGTTCGTACGTTGGGTCAGCTGCGCGCTTAGGCCAACGTATGACAAACGCCCCCACACACAATGCAATTACAATTTCCTACGGTAGTGTTGCTCAAGCGTACAATTAGGCATGAACTTATACACGGTTACACTTCAGTCTCTTCTAGGCTATGAGTGTTAGTTTAGTACGGCAGAAGTCAAACTTATTAAATAATAATTTAATATTCCAGAAAAAACATAGAACAGGGCAGAACTGAATATATACAAAAAGATTACAAAAAAACAAAGTAAAAATAGTTACAAGATAAAATGTACAAAGATAACACACAAAGCGATTTTGCTTACCAAAATAAACGGGAAATAAACGTACCAGCGTATCGATCTGGTGTTGTTGCGGGCGGTACGCACTTCTGGTCAGGAACCAGGTTAGTTCTAGCCGTGTGAGCTACCTCCAAGAACTACAAGTTGTGGCTATCCTAGCTGCGGTTTTATACTATGAAATACGCCTGGAGGCTGTAAGCCTGTGTGGACGGGGGGAAGCTAGATTTAATAACATCCTCAGACATAATTTGATTTCCCAGGTAAAAGTCTACTATACATCAAAGATTGTGAAGTTAGGCTTTCAACTCCAGGTGAAAACTTGATTAAGGCGTTTTCCTGTCTCCGTTCTCAGACATAAATGGGATTTCCAGAGATCCACATACATGAAAAGGGTACTATAGCACACACACAAAACAAAAGACTTCCTTCACTTCCAATCTCCCCAGGTTACAGGTGACAATTGATTAAGGCTTTCACATTGCAGCAGGATGTCCTGTGTGATAGGTGACTGGTCGTATTCACTGAAGACCTCTTTAGATGCAAATGTAGGTCTAGTGACCCACCCACACAAATACAGGAACAGTCAATGAATCTAGCCTGCATCTCTACACCTTTGACATACCACAGCAGATATAAAAATGGGAAAATGAAAATATATTACTGTATTATCCTTAACAGCATCAGCACCCCAATATATCTCCACACCTCCGCCGTTAACTTGGTGCAAGGCAGACGATCTTCCCAGATCATCCTGCCAGCACCTACACTGTTGGTTCTGCTTGACGGGACAGCCCGTCCGCATTCCCATGATTGCTCCCCTTCCAGATGGCGCTGGCAGGTGAATGTAACGCATCATCCTGCCAAAGCCTACATTGACGGCCTGGCCGGGTGGGGAAACCCTTTAGCATCCTCAGGAGGGTTCCCCACCTGTCAGTTAGCTCCAAGCTACACGACTGGAAAGCTAGGTCAGGTTGCTGCAATGTGTCGTTGCCCTTGGGCACCTGACGTAACCAACCAGGGGAATGTGGGTCAGTGGCGACCGTGAATTCGCAACCATAGAGACTGTGCTGCAACTGGGGAAGGGTTCCAACCGTCGCTACACGCACTCTCTCTATAGTGGCAGGAGCTATCTCTCGGTCCCTTTGGGGAACGAGTATCTGCCGGTCTGCCTCCTCCACTTCGGACAGCTCCGAGGGAATAACTTCCCAGAACCCTCTCAACCTGCCCCTCCCAGCTGGTGACCTGCTGGCTAGCCCCCTGAGCTCTTCCAGGCTGCTGTCAAATCGAACAGCCCCAGAGAGCTCAGTGCTGCCTGTCACACATTCTAGGAAGGCTGCAGACGGAGAGGCTCCTGGGCCCTCCGGGCCAGGTTCCGAATTGGATGTGGCTGACCCAGCAACATTTGCCACTTCGGTGGACAGTCCCTCTGCTGTAGACCCGCTAGCACTGCGTGCCCACCTTACACACATCATAAATCACGTCACATTTTGTCTTAAAACCATCTGAAGGGGAAAGATCTGGCCTGGTGCCGTCTGCCCCTTCAGTGGACAGTCCATCTGCTGCAGCCCAGCGAGCGCCGCTGGTTACTCCGGCAGCTGACGGAGTGTCCACATGACACACAGCATTATGTAGCACAACACATATGCCATCAGCATTATCATCCCTACATATATTGTCATTTGGGACATCACATAAAACCTCCACATTATCTGTATCATTACACACATTGCTACTCAGCACTTCACAATTATCATCAACAGTTCCTGCATCGATCGCCTCGATAGTCCGTGCGTCATAAATGACATCATCAGTTTCTGCATTCTCTGTGTCAACAGGTCCCACTCCAGGCCTAGGCACTGGAGACTCACTAGGGCTGGCTCCTAGTACACAGTCCATAGCCCCTGGGGCCTCTCCAGCACTCCCCACTTGCACAGCATTATCAAACAGTACCTTGCAAGAGTCCAGAACTTCTGCTGGGGATGCAGGCTCCACAGGGTTTGGAGTAGGCTCATACCGGGCCACTAACCGTCCCAGGTCAGTACCCAGCAAAACGTTGGTGGGGATTTTGTCAGTTACCCCAACTTCTTTCAGTCCGCTGCCGGCCCCCCAACTCAGGTGGACCAAGGCGGTGGGTATGGCTGGGGTGACACCCCCAATTCCTCTGACAGCAATCATTTTCCCAGGTATGTACTGCTCCGGGTTCACAAGCTGGGGATGTATGAGAGTCACTTCTGCTCCAGTGTCTCTCAGCCCAGTGGCAACTGTACCCCCAACCGTGACAAGCTGCAGATTCTCTGCATAGCCAGTAGCATTCCTGGTAGCACACAAAGCCGTTGGGACTTCACTGGGGTTTGAGGCCTCACTGGATTTTGGGGCCTCCCTCTTCCTCTCTGGGCAAGTCGTGCTGATATGACCCACCCTGTCACATACAAAGCATTTCCGAGTGTCATGTTGCTTGAATCCAGGAGACAGCGGTGCTTGCCTCCTCTGGGTGCTGGGTGAAACAGGTTTAGCAATCTGTTCTCCTCTCCAGCTGGGCGTAGTAGTCCTCCGGGACTCAGGTGCTCTATGGGCGGTGTAGGAATCGGCCATTTCCGCAGCCTCATCCACTGTCTTTGGTTCTCGATCCAGCACAAACAGCCGGACCTCAACAGGACAGGTGTGGAGGAACTGGTCTTTTATCATCAGTTCCTGCAGGGCATCTAAAGTTTCCACTGACAGTCCTTTTACCCACTGCTGGAAGGCAGTGCGCAGGTTGCAAGCATGATCCAGGTAGCTGTCATTAGGACCTCGCTGCACTGTCCTGAAACGTTTGCGATACACTTCTGGCGTGAGGTGGTATCGCGCAATAATGGCTTTCTTAATTGCCTCAAAGTCTGTTTCTTCCTCCTGGGGGAGACTCACAAACGCCTCCAGGGCCTTGCCTCTCAGCCCTGGTGTGAGGTATCTTGCCCACTGCTCACGGGGCACCCCATACTGCCGACAAGTCCTTTCAAACCCCTGTAGGAAAGTGTCTATGTCAGAGTCCTTGTCCATAGCGGGGAACTTATCCAGGGGGATTCTGTGGACTCGCTCACCTTCGCGTTCTGCGGGTCCAGCAGACCGGTTCTGCTGCTGAAGTTTAGCCAGCTCCAGCTGGTGTTGCCGTTCAGCTCTTCCCTCCTCTGCCCGGAGTCTGTCCCTCTCGGCCTGGAGTCGCTGGGCAGCTTGTTCCCTCTCTGCTTGCCGATGTTCCAGAATCAGCTTTAGGCGCAGTTCGGGCTCAGCCGAACCTAGTAGCTGTAGGTCGGCTTCCAGAGATGTCATCTCCGTGTTAGGTGGATCATCCAGGACATCGTCTCCACTCGCATCCTGTGGCGGGAGCGATTCCTCCTCTGGCGTGTCGTGAGCTGCATCTGCTGACGTTGAAGCACGGGCTCGTTCTGCCTCATCATGCTCCTCGAGCGCACGAACTAACTGCTCCTTAGTCTGGCCGCTCACCGTCTCGATGCCTTTGTGCTCACACAGGTTGAGTAGTATCTCTTTGTTTTGCCTTGCATAGCTGGATGCTTTCTGAGCCATCGTGTTGCACAAAATAAAAAGAAAAAAAAAAGGGGGGGAGGGAAAGCAAACACCAAGTGTGTATCTATGAACAAAAAAAAAAAACGTATATAGATTCTGCACTGAGTAGACTTCTGTAGGCTAGTTGCTTCTAGCAAGCTTCCAGCCTTTAGTACTCAGAATAGCGAGCTAAACTGCGTACTAATGTACTAAACGATGCCACCACTGCCAGCCAATTATGTCAAGAACCGGCCCGCGGCACGCCTGCGTATACGGTTCCCGACTGCGGGTTTGACCAGATTAAGCGGGGAACAGCCTTATTTAAGCTACAAACAAGGCTGGAACCCCTCAAAACACCTCTCACTGCCACCACTAGCGTTGCTAGACACTTCCACTCTGCTGTCGAGTCCTCAGCGCGCACTCCGCGTTTTCGTATTTGGGTCAGCTTTGCGCTTAGGCCAAATACGGGAACGCCACGCACCCACACACACACACAGTTGCAATCTTACACTGTCGTGAAGCAAAGACCCACTAACAGTCGTTCCGAACGATACTGTTAGCTACTCGCACTGGCGTTGTTCGTACGTTGGGTCAGCTGCGCGCTTAGGCCAACGTATGACAAACGCCCCCACACACAATGCAATTACAATTTCCTACGGTAGTGTTGCTCAAGCGTACAATTAGGCATGAACTTATACACGGTTACACTTCAGTCTCTTCTAGGCTATGAGTGTTAGTTTAGTACGGCAGAAGTCAAACTTATTAAATAATAATTTAATATTCCAGAAAAAACATAGAACAGGGCAGAACTGAATATATACAAAAAGATTACAAAAAAACAAAGTAAAAATAGTTACAAGATAAAATGTACAAAGATAACACACAAAGCGATTTTGCTTACCAAAATAAACGGGAAATAAACGTACCAGCGTATCGATCTGGTGTTGTTGCGGGCGGTACGCACTTCTGGTCAGGAACCAGGTTAGTTCTAGCCGTGTGAGCTACCTCCAAGAACTACAAGTTGTGGCTATCCTAGCTGCGGTTTTATACTATGAAATACGCCTGGAGGCTGTAAGCCTGTGTGGACGGGGGGAAGCTAGATTTAATAACATCCTCAGACATAATTTGATTTCCCAGGTAAAAGTCTACTATACATCAAAGATTGTGAAGTTAGGCTTTCAACTCCAGGTGAAAACTTGATTAAGGCGTTTTCCTGTCTCCGTTCTCAGACATAAATGGGATTTCCAGAGATCCACATACATGAAAAGGGTACTATAGCACACACACAAAACAAAAGACTTCCTTCACTTCCAATCTCCCCAGGTTACAGGTGACAATTGATTAAGGCTTTCACATTGCAGCAGGATGTCCTGTGTGATAGGTGACTGGTCGTATTCACTGAAGACCTCTTTAGATGCAAATGTAGGTCTAGTGACCCACCCACACAAATACAGGAACAGTCAATGAATCTAGCCTGCATCTCTACACCTTTGACATACCACAGCAGATATAAAAATGGGAAAATGAAAATATATTACTGTATTATCCTTAACAGCATCAGCACCCCAATATATCTCCACAGTCATGTCACTGACTGTCCTCAGAGGAGCTCACACTCTAATCCTACCATAGTCATAGTCTAATGTCCTACCATATTATTATTATGTATTTATATAGCACTGAAATCTTCTGCAGCACATTACAGAGTACATAGTCATGTCACTGACTGTCCTCAGAGGAGCTCACAATCTAATCCTACCATAGTCATAGTCTAATGCCCTACCATATTATTATTATGTATTTATATAGCACTGACATCTTCTGCAGCACATTACAGAGTACATAGTCATGTCACTGACTGTCCTCAGAGGAGCTCACAATCTAATCCTACCATAGTCATAGTCTAATGTCCTACCATATTATTATTATGTATTTATATAGCACTGACATCTCCTGCAGCACTTTATAGAGTACATAGTCATGTCACTGACTGTCCTCAGAGGAGCTCAGTGTGTTGGTGGCTCTGGATTGGTTGGTGTCTCTGGATTGGTTGGTATCAGTGACTCTTTGCTGTATCTGCTTCTCTTGCAGGACAGTTAGAGCTGCCCCAGCACTGGGATCCAATGCCAAACGAGAATGTGAAGTTGGTGCCGCTGGCCGCTGGGAGTAAGGAGTACACAGACGTGGAGACAGAATTCAGGAAAACGTGTGCGATGAGAATCGTCAAGGTAGTCCATCTTTTGTGTTAAGTGGAACATTTAGTTTTTTGTATTAGATTTAGTACTCATGACATTTTTTAATCAAGGAAATAATAAATAATGACTACTTGGGATGGTCAATGAGAAGTGAGTGATTTCGAGTTGAGGCAACAACAACTGCTGCTCTTTATTGGCCCATTTCAAGGCTGCATTAATTTCCATAGAGTCAGCATAAAATGATGCATCAACTTGAAATTGTTGTCACTTCATTGACCATCCCTATAGACCACCTGTGTCCTGAACCCCACCCCAGACAGGTCAATGAGGTCATACATGAGACATCCTGAACCCCACCCCAGACAGGTCATACATGAGAAGTCCTGAACCCCACCCCAGACAGGTCATACATGAGAAGTCCTGAACTCCACCACAGACAGGTCATACATGAGAAGTCCTGAACCCCACCCCAGACAGGTCATACATGAGAAGACCTGAACCCCACCCCAGAGAGGTCATACATGAGAAGTCCTGAACCCCACCCCAGACAGGTCATACATGAGAAGTCCTGAACTCCACCCCAGACAGGTCATACATGAGAAGTCCTGAACCCGACCCCAGACAGGTCATACATGAGAAGTCCTGAACTCCACCACAGACAGGTCATACATGAGAAATCCTGAACCCCACCCAAGACATGTCATACATGAGAAGACTTGAACCCCACCCCAGAGAGGTCATACATGAGAAGTCCTGAACCCCACCCCAGACAGGTCATACATGAGAAGTCCTGAACTCCACCCCAGACAGGTCATACATGAGAAGTCCTGAACTCCACCACAGACAGGTCATACATGAGACATCCTGAACCCCACCCCAGACAGGACATACATGAGACATCCTGAACTCCACCACAGACAGGTCATACATGAGAAGACCTGAACCCCACCCCAGAGAGGTCATACATGAGAAGTCCTGAACTCCACCACAGACAGGTCATACATGAGAAGTCCTGAACTCCACCACAGACAGGTCATACATGAGAAGTCCTGAACTCCACCACAGACAGGTCATACATGAGAAGTCCTGAACTCCACCACAGACAGGTCATACATGAGAAGTCCTGAACTCCACCACAGACAGGTCATACATGAGAAGTCCTGAACTCCACCACAGACAGGTCATACATGAGACATCCTGAACCCCACCCCAGACAGGACATACATGAGACATCCTGAACTCCACCACAGACAGGTCATACATGAGAAGTCCTGAACTCCACCACAGGCAGGTCATACATGAGAAGTCCTGAACTCCACCACAGACAGGTCATACATGAGAAGTCCTGAACTCCACCACAGGCAGGTCATACATGAGAAGTCCTGAACTCCACCACAGACAGGTCATACATGAGAAGTCCTGAACTCCACCACAGACAGGTCATACATGAGAAGTCCTGAACTCCACCACAGACAGGTCATACATGAGAAGTCCTGAACTCCACCACAGACAGGTCATACATGAGAAGTCCTGAACTCCACCACAGACAGGTCATACATGAGAAGTCCTGAACTCCACCACAGACAGGTCATACATGAGACATCCTGAACCCCACCCCAGACAGGACATACATGAGACATCCTGAACTCCACCACAGACAGGTCATACATGAGACATCCTGAACCCCACCCC
The DNA here is from genome assembly GCF_040937935.1 of Hyperolius riggenbachi. Lineage (NCBI taxonomy): Eukaryota > Metazoa > Chordata > Amphibia > Anura > Hyperoliidae > Hyperolius > Hyperolius riggenbachi. The sequence goes on from NC_090652.1 coordinate 316,419,292, forward strand.
AGACAGGTCATACATGAGAAGTCCTGAACTCCACCACAGACAGGTCATACATGAGAAGTCCTGAACTCCACCACAGACAGGTCATACATGAGAAGTCCTGAACTCCACCACAGACAGGTCATACATGAGAAGTCCTGAACTCCACCACAGACAGGTCATACATGAGAAGTCCTGAACTCCACCACAGACAGGTCATACATGAGACATCCTGAACCCCACCCCAGACAGGACATACATGAGACATCCTGAACTCCACCACAGACAGGTCATACATGAGAAGTCCTGAACTCCACCACAGGCAGGTCATACATGAGAAGTCCTGAACTCCACCACAGACAGGTCATACATGAGAAGTCCTGAACTCCACCACAGGCAGGTCATACATGAGAAGTCCTGAACTCCACCACAGACAGGTCATACATGAGAAGTCCTGAACTCCACCACAGACAGGTCATACATGAGAAGTCCTGAACTCCACCACAGACAGGTCATACATGAGAAGTCCTGAACTCCACCACAGACAGGTCATACATGAGAAGTCCTGAACTCCACCACAGACAGGTCATACATGAGAAGTCCTGAACTCCACCACAGACAGCTCATACATGAGAAGTCCTGAACCCCACCCCAGACAGGTCATACATGAGAAGTCCTGAACTCCACCACAGACAGGTCATACATGAGAAGTCCTGAACTCCACCCCAGACAGGTCATACATGAGAAGTCCTGAACTCCACCACAGACAGGTCATACATGAGAAGTCCTGAACTCCACCACAGACAGGTCATACATGAGAAGTCCTGAACTCCACCACAGACAGGTCATACATGAGAAGTCCTGAACTCCACCACAGACAGGTCATACATGAGAAGTCCTGAACTCCACCACAGACAGGTCATACATGAGAAGTCCTGAACTCCACCACAGACAGGTCATACATGAGACATCCTGAACCCTGTCACGCTTGGTGGTATATCCTCCACGGTCAGCACACAATGAGGATTCTGACGTGAAGGAGGTACACACGCTAGCACAAGGAACCAGGATATCCCCAGTTTAGTGAAGGAGAGGACTGACTCCAACAGGAGATGTGGCGCACAGAGCAGGCGTAGATCCGAACAGCCACAAACAATCCTTCCACTATAGTGGCTCAGCGCAAGGCATCGCTGAGCGCAAAAACCAGAACTCAAAAGATCAGGACAGGAACCAGAATGAACGTTTGCTTAACTAGTCACTGCTTAAGTGACAGCAAACGTCCAAGACAAGACAGACTGGAATGAGGCAGCCAATGCGATTGCAGCGGTGGCGTGCCCCACAAGGACAGGACAGGATAGTCGGGAAATAGAGTCAAAGAAGACAGACGTAATACACACAAATATACAATAGGTATGACTTCCTAGCGTATTACGATTACAGCTATCAATGAACTACAAACGACTAACTGACATATGTATATATCGGCGATAAACCGATATATGACATAAGCAAGGAACACTGACTAAGAACTGGAGCAGGACTAGGAACAGGACTGAACTAGCTAAGCACGGGTGATCACGATACGCGCAACCTACCAAAACGTGCTGGAACTAACTGACTGAACACAGGATATAAACAGTTCGTGTACGTATATATCAGCGACACTGATGTATTAACGTAACACGAATACAAGGAAAATAACAAACGTGCAAGTATGCGTATATATTGGCGATGAACCGATATATGACGCAAGACAAGCAAAGTAGCAGTTTCTGATAGCAAGAGCAGGACTAGGAGGACTCGCTGACCCCTTCGCAGGAGTCAGTGCAGTCCACACGGACTAGGAACGAGGTGAGGCTCGGACAGAGAAACAGACTGAATCTGAGACTATGATAGCCCATGGAACACTGCAGGAAGCAGTCCTTTATACTGAGGTCATCCAATGGGAGCAGACATGCAGATTCCCACACAGGTAAATGGTAATTAATCACAGGCTGACAGCAGGAAAGGGCAGACAATGATATGCAGCCTGCAAGAAATGGATTGCAGCTCCATTGCAACAGACAATTAACCTGTCATTAACTTCAGAGCGACTGCAGATGGAATCAACACTCAGTGTGAGCGCACGCAAAACTATGCGAGCAAATGCACGCAAAGAAATCAAAAACTGCTTGTCTTCAGTAAAACTGCAGCAAGCAGTACATTCTGCAGAAGTGATCATAACAAACCCCACCCCAGAGAGGTCATACATGAGACATCCTAAACCCCACCCCAGACAGGTCTACATGGAGGACACGGAGGGAAGCCACAATTTGATACTGAGAGGCTTCCCTTTCTTTAGGTAAGAATGTGATTCTCAACCTGAGCTTTGCCTCAGGCACACTTTAAGTGGTGATTGAGTGGAGTTTGACAGTTTGCTCACTATTCCAAAATATGATGTGTCTGACTCCACATCTCAGTGATGGTGTTGAGAATTGGAGAAATGTTTATTTTTTCTGCTCATTTTTAGTCCTCATGACTGATCTGGGCCCACATCAGCAAGTAGTTGGTCACCCAGGGTGTGACGGGAGGAGGGATCACCTGAGTTGGGAAACAGGACAGTGCTGGTCCTGGAAGAGCTTGTCACCCTTCCTAGAGCAAAGGGTCAGGATCTCACAATCCCAGGAACACATCAGAAGACCGCCGTTCATTGTGCATCCAGTAATGATATTGTTGTATCTGCAGATTGAGAGAGTTCAGAATCGTCACATGTGGATAAATTACCAGATAAAGAAGCAAAGTATAGATGAAAAGAACGGCACCACCAACAATGAGATGCGGCTTTTCCATGGCCTGGATGGCAGTACGGTGAAAAGTGTCAACCACAATGGCTTCAACCGGAGCTACGCCGGCAAGAACGGTAAGTAACCAAACTATGCTGGAGACTTCAAGCAGGGAGGATGGTCAGTTATACACTGTGACCCCCTGTAATGCTGTGATTGCATCATTAGTTCTATATAACGTAATTGCTAAGGAAGTCACACTTGTGGCAAGAAACTTGAGTTTGCTAAAGCAAAATATTTCAGATGCAATGCAAAACACAAGCAATAGCAGAACTGTATGATTGCAAGCACAAATAGGAAAACATACACAAAACCAACAATCTTTACAATAATAAGTAAACACTAATGAATTGCTTATCTTTTACAAACACTATAAAGTCGTGCTCAGACCATGGTTCCGCAGAGGAAGAGACCTTTCCTTTCGATCCAAATCACACGTGCTTCCCTCCTATCACAGGAACTCATAAACACGTCTTTAACCCATCAGTGTTGGAAACAGAAAGCCCCTCCCTCTTCTGTGTTGGCTGGCTATATATTAGCTAACTCCTCCCACAGCTAACCTTTTGTAGCCTATAGCAACCTCAGCCACACCTACTCCTAGCCCAGCAGCAGCCATCTTGCTATTGTTAGAAGCAACACATGAGCTGCACTTGGTCCAGGCTCCATTTTACATTGGCACAATAGACACAAGGAAAGTCAATAAATATCATAGCACAACACCTCCATCCGGCAAACACATTGATCCCCATACAGCTTAGATTCAAAGTCAAGTGATTACATTATCTCATTTATGTTTCCTTATCAGGCACAATTAGTAAACATCTGTAGAAGAAATGGAGCGCACTATAGTGCATTACCTCAAAGTTTCTTTATTGCGAAATAAAAGTTATACTCACAAGAGTTAAAAGAAATGGCGCTTTTCAGCGGTGAAGCCAACCGCTTATGTTCCCAGGCAGGGCGGCAGCAGCACGCTGTGGCCAGCAGCGCGAGTCCCGGTGGCTGGGGAAGACCGTCTCGCTGTCGGGGTGGGCGTGGCTCGGGTTCAGTATGCGTGCAGCGTCATTCCGCATTTCGGCGCTCTGCGCCTTCGTCAGATCAAACATACAATTAGTAAACATTTCTGGCAATGTTTTGGCTTGGGTAGTTAGCAGAAGACTAAACAGCAGAAAAATCTCACTAGAATTATATTATATAAATACAGCAGCTGTGCAGTAAGATCCAATGGCAGCTTTCAGAGCAGATAAACTGTTCTTTGGTAACCTGCAATTTGTAAATGGACAATAACACTTGTGCACACAAGCAAATACTGGCTAATAAAAAGTAGGAAAATGTGTCTTTATTAAATGTAATCTTCCTTTAACAAGCAGTCCATGTAATATTAGGGTGTGTTTAACTTTATAAGTGAATGATAAGCACACATTTATGAAATACGGTATCTAACTAGTTCATCTGACATGTAATTACAATGAAAAATGGAATCGGAAACTATTTAACGTCAATGGGAACTGCTAAAAATAAATAAAAATAAGCAGGTACAGTGGGTTGCAAATGTATTCGACCCCCTTGAAGTTTTCCACATTTTGTCACATTACTGCCACAAACATGAATCAATTTTATTGGAATTCTACGTGAAAGACCAATACAAAGTGGTGTACATGTGAGAAGTGGATCGAAAATTATACATGATTCCAAACATTTTTTACAAATAAATAACTGCAAAGTGGGGTGTGCGTAATTATTCGGCCCCCTGAGTCAATACTTTGTGGAACCACCTTTTGCTGCAATTACAGCTGCCAGTCTTTTAGGGTATGTCTCTACCAGCTTTGCACATCTAGAGACTGAAATCCTTGCCCATTCTTCTTTGCAAAACAGCTCCAGCTCAGTCAGATTAGATGGACAGCGTATGTGAACAGCAGTTTTCAGATCTTGCCACAGATTCTCGATTGGATTTAGATCTGGACTTTCACTGGGCCATTCTAACACAAAGATATGTTTTGTTTTAAACCATTCCATTGTTGCCCTGGCTTTATGTTTAGGGTCATTGTCCTGCTGGAAGGTGAACCTCCGCCCCAGTCTCAAGTCTTTTGCAGTCTCCAAGAGGTTTTCTTCCAAGTTTGCCCTGTATTTGGCTCCATCCATCTTCCCATCAACTCTGACCAGCTTCCCTGTCCCTGCTGAAGAGATGCACCCCAGAGCATGATGCTGCCACCACCATATTTGACAGTGGGGATGGTGTGTTCAGAGTGATGTGCAGTGTTAGTTTTCCGCCACACATAGCGTTTTGCATTTTGGCCAAAAAGTTCCATTTTGGAAATCTTTTTGTAGCCCAAGCCTGCTTTAAATTTCTCAATAACTTGATCCCTGACCTGTCTTGTGTGTTCTTTGGACTTCACGGTGTTGTTGCTCCCAATATTCTCTTAGACAACCTCTGAGGCCCTCACAGAGCAGCTGTATTTGTACTGACATTAGATTACACACAGGTGCACTCTATTTAGTCATTAGCACTCATCAGGCAATGTCTATAGGCAACTGACTGCACTCAGATCAAAGGGGACCGAATAATTATGCACACACCACTTTGCAGTTATTGATTTGTAAAAAATGTTTGGAATCGTATGATTTTCGTTACACTTCTCATGTGTACACCACTTTGTGTTGGTCTTTCATGTGGAATTCCAATAAAATTGATTCATGTTTGTGGCAGTAATATGACAAAATGTGGAAAACTTCAAGAGGGCAGAATACTTTTGCAGCCCACTGTACTTACCTAAGGAGAGGGAAGGCTCTGGGTTCTATAGAGGCTTCCCGCTCCTCTCGCGGTCCCCATTCCAGCGCTGGCTCCCGGGTAGCAGTATTCAACCAATCCGGTCAAATACTGCACTCTCTCTGCCGCTGAAGGATGTTTCGAAATTCTTTGGGAGCCCGGGTGCTCCCTGAAGACAGGCTGCTCCATACCGCGCACTTGCGGGCACCCTCTCTTGAGCACTCGTGCATGCACAGTATGGAGCCACCTGTCTTCTCGGGGACTCAGTTCCCAAAGACTTCCGAAGTCCCCTCTGCCGGGGGATTCAAACAGGGGAACCAGCGCATAACGGAGGGGACCGAGTGAGAAGCAGGAAGGCTCTATAGGACCTGCCCTCTCCTTAGGTAAGTATCTGGTTCATTTTCTTTAGCGATTCCCAATGACTTTAAAGTACAACTGAAGGTTAAAAAACGGAAAAAGGCAAGGCACTTACCTCCTGCAGCCCACTGTAGTGGTCCACTTTACCTATTCCACTCAGCAGAAGTTACATAGGTTTTATCAAGTCCTGCTGTGGATAATCAGATCCATACTGAGCATAGACAAGACAGGTTTGCATATTCCCTGTAGTACTAAGGTGCTTGAGTACAGCTTCCATTCATGAGCAGCTTCACTCTACTGGGCATGCACGGACCTTCCTCACACACATTCCCAGTCCAGATGGGATCGTCCAAAGTCAGAGGGGCAGCTGCAAGAAACCTATTGGACTTCCGCTGGAAGGATGATCCGTACGCTGGATCACTGTGCTCTCGGGCAGTGTTTCTTTCGTGATCCCCCAACGGTGCATGTTTTGCAGACAACCTCCCCTATGCACAGGTGGGGTAATTAGTGTCTCAGCTAGGTGGATTCCATGTACCTAAGACACTAATCATCCCACCTGTGCACAGCTAAGGTTTCCCGCAAAACATGCTCTGTTGGGAAGTGATGAGGACTGGTTTGAGAAACACTATCCTAGGAGAATACAAGGGACCATTCTGAGGTTTCCCGTTACTGAGGTGAGCATGTTCCATTTTTTGTCTAGAGCTCAGGTGTGCTTTAAGTGACTTGTAGGATATGTGATGGAAATGTTTGTATCACAGAGTAAATGCTGTTTGTATTTCGCTTTCTCCTGCAGCGGCTTGTTACGGAAATGGGACATACTTTGCGGTGCAGGCCAGCTACTCGGCCCATGACACGTACTCCAGACCAGACGCCAATAGGATAAAGCACATGTACCTGGCCCGCGTGGCTACAGGGATGTCCTGCGTTGGACATTCAGGGTTGGTTGCTCCTCCTGTCAAGAACTCAGCAAATCCCACCGACCTGTATGACAGCGTCACAGATAGTACACCAAACCCTGTGATGTACATCATATTCAATGACATCCAGGCCTATCCAGAGTACCTCATCACCTTCACTCATTAATCACGAGATCTACCCACTGACAGTGCCTGGCCGCCATATTGCTGCTTCCCCTATCCTCCCGGCACTCTCCAGCCAGACACACAAGCAGTACGATTACTACGTGTGCATTTCAGATGGTTGTGTCTATTTATTTTTGTTCTCTAAATATATCACACACACAGGGGTGTAACAAGAAATCACTGGCCCCCCTGAAAAATTTTAGATGCAACCCCCCCTCTCCCCCAGCTTTCTGCACAGGTAAACTGAAAAACAATTTTATTCAATTGGCTAGTGCAACTTAAATGTGTTTCCCCATGCAGATAAAAACAGACAGCAGTGAAGCACTGCAGCATTTTCTCTATCAATTACATGAGCTTCTGTGATAAAACGTGAATGTTTTCACACATACAGACACACATGGTGTTCAGAAAATGCATACAGAAAACCGACAGACGAGTGTGCTCACAGCCTCAGCTTGTTACACTCACTCTGTCCATCTCTGATGGAGCAGAACTGGCTCTGCAGACTCCTCCAGCATCACTACAGTACACAGCACTTGGGGAGGGGTGGAGAGGCTGGGGGCGGGGCTCTGCAGACTCCTCTAGCATCACTACAGTACACAGCACTTGGGGAGGTGTGGTGAGGCTGGGGGCGGGGCTCTGCAGACTCCTCCAGCATCACTACAGTACACAGCACTTGGGGAGGGGTGGAGAGGCTGGGGGCGGGGCTCTGCAGACTCCTCCAGCATCACTACAGTACACAGCACTTGGGGAGGAGTGGAGAGGCTGGGGGCGGGGCTCTGCAGACTCCTCCAGCATCACTACAGTACACAGCACTTGGGGAGGGGAGGAAAGGCTGGGAGTAGAGCAGCGATGTACACAAGACCCTGCTGCACACTGAATAGGGACTGTCTACAAATCTTTGTCTGCAAAGCTTTTTGTATGATTCCCTATCAGTGGCTGAGCAGATGCAGTTATTAGAACAATTGTGCAGAGAGCAGAATGTTTTTTCTTTCCGTGCCCTTAGTTGTCAGTCCCTCAGGACAGGGAAAAGAAACTTCTCCCCCCATCAACGACAGGGTGCCCTGCAGCTTCTGGGCCCCCCTGCAGCTGCATCCCTTGCAGGGTCTGTTCTTACGCCCCGGCACCTTGACATGCCATGGAAGCATGGGAGGATTGCCTCGTGCCTCATCCACCGGTGTTGGGAGGAAATGCTGCCAGCTTCTGGTGTCTCTCAGAATCTTCCCTGAAGGACGGTGTGCCTCCTCCTCACCATGCATTATGAAGGTTTATTTTCCTGCATATATAGGAAAAAACTGCAAGGAAAACTGGCTCTTGGGTGCACCTTGGAAACACATAGCAATATATGAAGTCATGTCAAAAGATAAAACCATTTATTGATATATTTCCAGAATACACAATACATACAACTTCCAAACACAAATCCGTGGGGCTCCAGTAATGAGCAAAAACGCACACAAGATCGAATAAACAGTCCGCCCAAAGTGACCACCTAATGCTTCAAAAAGACAACAAACTAGAAATGAAAATGATTCATTCTACACACCAAACTCGTCAGTCAAAGTTACGGTTCTTCAATTGTAACAATAAACTACTCCAACACATTGCAGATATAGATATAGATACATATATATATATATATATACATCTACAATTTGTTTGAGTAGCTTACAGATTACCCAGCAAGCTCATAGTGAACCAGAACTGCCAGGAGTGTGTGAGGGGCTACAAAAGACTAAAAAGCCCTCTTACTAAAATGCTACGGAAAACAAAAGTTTTCCTTCTTAAAACAGAAGGTATTTGTGATTATTCAGGTTGGAGTGAGCCCTGAGATGTCTCCCACAATACATCACTGCTGAATATGCAAATCATCCTTTGTTGTCCCTGTAAACTAGCCACACCTCCAGAACCGCTGGAAGGCAATGATGTGCTAGCTTGTTAATTGTACAGAGCCACAATAATCCAACATGCATACAGACTGTTTCGGATTGTTTGATCCTCATCAGTGCATGGCATGGATTAATTTGGCTCTATGGAGTAGGACTTGGGTAGCTTACCATTACAATTGGTTCTATAGATATACATTCAACGTGTTTAAATAGCTCCCCATTACCACAGTTGGTTCTATAGATGTATCTTCAATTTGTTGGAGTAGTTCACTTCATTACCACAACTGAAGAAACTAAAGTTTGGTGAAGGTCTTCAATGGTGGCCATACATGATACAATAAAAACGTTCGATTATCCCATTTATTCGATCTAAATGATCGAATCGAATGAAAGTTGAAAAAAAAAATTTTTTGATCAAGAAATTCAAACGATTATCCAGTTTTTTCGAGAAAAATCAGATCGGACATGCTGGAAAAATCTTTATATTTGATCTAACAGAATAATTGAACTAAATTATCTAATCGAAAAAAATGAAAAATTGTACCATGTATGGCCACCCTAAGACAGACAAGTTTAATATGTGAAATTATTCTCAGCCTCGTCTCGTGGTTTTGATCTTTTTATTTTTCGTCTTTTTGAAACATAAGATGGCCATTTCAGGAATGTTTATTACATCGTCTGTGGTTGTTTTTCATTAGAGGGTTCCCTTAGATATTTTTATCAAGCATGTTGTGTGTATTTTTTTAAATATATGAATAAATGTTTTACTTTTTGATAGAACTTGATTATGTGTTTCCAAGGTGCACGCAAGAGATGGTGTTCCCTGCCAGGTTTTCAGTATACATTCATTGCTGGGAAGATGTACCTGGGAACAATAAATGTTGTTGATCTGATAGGCTTTTATAGATGCGGCTGGATCAGTGGCTGTATGGGGGGTTTAGGATTTTGTGATTTTGTTTATTGCAGCAGAACTCCCTGCGTAGCCATAGAGGGAAGGGGAAGGCAAAGCACAGATCTTATGTAGATGTTTTATGGGGTCTTCAGCATTTCCCAATGTCTGTAGGCCACAAAACTCCCGAGATCTTATTGGGTGGCAGGAAATTGACTGACCCAGGCAACCAATCACAGCAGAGATACACCTGGTTCGGTCCCTGGTGTTGAGCCTCTATACTCCCCCATGTTGATTGTTAAACATCGTTGGACTGCCGAAACATATGTATAATTTCTAAGGAACAGAGGAAATGGTCACTCTGGTATACAAGGTGTAGGGTGCATGGCTGATATAAATAGACCAAAGCAATATGAAGTATCTCAGCGCTGCAACCCAATAATTTCCAACACCAGGGGGTCAACCAGTCAACACCCTTATCCACCTAAACGGTCAATCCAGTGCAGCAACAAATGGACTGGGTCTTTACCTGGATTTTAAGGCCTATTGGCCAATTTATTGCAGTAACACAGTGCAAAGCACAACGTTTTGACCCAAGCGGTCTTAATCAAGTGCTCACAGAACCTTAGAGCAACAGTCATTATAAGTGCATAAATTAACATAGTTTGTTGCTGCACTGATATAAATAGACCACGTAGGGTAATGAATTATTTTATTCGGGAAATCCCCTCAGTCTTAAAGTGCACCTGAGGTGAACCTAGGGTCAAAAGTCAAATACTTACCTAAGAAGAGGTAATCCTCTGGATCCCGTACAGCTCCCCGTTGTCGAGCAAGGACCCCCCAAAAGGAGTCTGGAAAGAGTGTGGTGGATTCCAAGCTCACGACCGAGCCCCTCTACAAGCATGGGCGTGGCCATACTGCGGAGGCGTGGCCATGCTCACACTGGTGCAGCCTGGCCATAGAGGTGCACATTCGCAATGTGCAGGAGGGCCCTGGGAAGCGGCGGAGGTCCAGAGGATGGGAAGCCTCTGGAGGTAAGTACTGTATATTCCTGCGTATAAGACTACTTTTTAACCCTTGAAAACCTTCTGAAAAGCTGGGGGTCGTGTTATACACTGGGTGTCATTGATGCCGGGTGATACGCCCTCTCCTGTTACCGCCTCTCAGATCTCACTGCTGAGGGAGCGCAATCTATTCTTTCATACCGCTCTGATAAACAGGTAGACAAGGAGAGCTGACCAATCCGCTTAAGGAGAGTTGACCAATGCAACAAGTCAATTGACTATATACTGGGTAACACATACAGTACAGCACCAGTATCTGTTCATACATAGCACCAGTATATGATGTATTTTATTTGGTGTGCGTTGGAAGAGGGGTAGTCTTATACGGCGAGTATATCCCAAACTATATTTTAACTGGAAAAGTTGGCAGGTCGTCTTATACGACGGAATATACAGTATTTGATTTCTGACCCGAGTTTCCCCTTGGGTTCACTTTAAGCTGGGTACACACATTCAGCGTTGATTGCCCAATGTTACCACTTCCATGCTGTATACACAATCTGTTAAAATTTATTCTGTTGGCCCTCATACTACACGGAAGTGCTAAAATTGGGCAATCAAGATTGGATGTGTGTACCAGACTTAAGACTGAAAGGTTTTCCTAAATAGTATAATAAACCTAGAGTGCTGGTGAAACTCCTGGATTCAGTTCAGCCTCTGTATAATATTTGGTTAGAACAAGCGTGTCAAACTCAAATACAAAGTGGGCCGAAATTGTACACTGGGACTTCATTGCGGGCCAACCTCAATGTCTACTGGCCACCTTCCTCCCTTATAAAGTTCCCAGGTGTCTAATTCCCCCTCTAACCCCTATACAGTTCCCTAGTGTCTAGTGGGCCTCCCTTCCCTATACAGTGTCCTAGTGTCTAAAGCCTCCTCCCTCCCCAATACAGTTCCCTGGTGTCTATTAGTACCCTCCCTCCCCTATACAGTTTCCTGGTGTCTAAAGCCCCCTCTCTCCCCTATACAGTTCCCTGGTGTCTGCTGCCTCCTCCCTCCCTTAGACAGTTCCCTGGTGTCTAGTGGTCCTCCCTTCCCTTATACAGTTCCCTTTGTCTAGAGGCCCCCACTCTCCCCTATATAGTTCCCTAGTATTTAATGCTTTCCCCCTACCTCCCCATATAGCTTCCCTGGTGGTCTAGAGTGGGCCAAATATAATGCAAAGTGGGAAAACCACTTGAGGGCCAAATTAAATGGCTCTGAGGGCCAAATTTGGCCCGCATGCCAGAGTTTGACATGTATGGATTAGAAGTACATATCGGACACTGGTCACATGGTTGGACATCTTTAGTAACTTGGACATAAGACTGCGAGGCAGCCGACCTATGCAGTGAGATAGAAAGAACGCAGGGATACCGGTATACCAATCTAGTGTAGTATTTTCAGGCAGCACATAAGTGTCTGGAAACACATAAATTGGATCACAAACTGGGAAAGAGGCACCCAGGACGGTATAATACTAGGTTAAAAACACAAATAAATAAGGAGGCGTGGCCTACCTCAGTAATGACAGTCACGTAGGACAATAACGTTAATTTAGCACAGGCAATTTCGTGAATCTGAGCCCTCTTCCTCAGGCCAATCACAGTGCCAAAGGGTACAACAGTCTCTGAGGCGCTCTGAGGCTTCATGTTAAATCTTCCCCAGTTTACTGAATACATAACTACTGACAGACAACGCGTTTCGCGGGCTGAAGCCGCTTCCTCAGGTCATTGTGTGTGTGCCTTGTATACAGCCCCAGCATGTTGGGAGAGACCATTCCTAAGTGCCTACACGCGAGTTCTGGTTGGTCATAGCCATGGAGCGATTTCTGCCGGATGTCAATTTTGGGGCGTCACCCTTGTTCTGTCTTTCTCAAATAAATAATCTTAAACTGAAAAACATCTTTCTGTGTTTTTGTCTTTCCTGTTTTATTGGTTAGTGTGTACCGAGTGGACAACTCAGTGAACATTCATCTGTCAATCTGGTCATTATGTCACCCGGGGGGGGGGGGGGAAGGGGATAAATGGGTGGGTTACTTGATCAATTTATGTCATTTATAGCTCAAGCCCAGTTATTGAGCTCAGATATGTGGCTGTTCATATTATTCATTTTTCGGTTAAAATTAGTTAAACCCCAATAAAGCAGTCAATTTGTATTCCCTGGTCGATTACTGGGTATTTGGAGGAGGATTTTGAATTAGAGGCAACTCAGGCAAGTGACTTAAAGAGGAGCTGTCGCGTAAATCTTAAAATTTAAAGTGCATACAAATAAGAAGTATGTTTCTTCATGAGTAAAATCAGCCATAAATGACTTATCTCCTATGTTGCTGGCATGTACAGTAGGTAGTAGAAATCTGACATTACTGACAGATTTTGGACTAGTCCATCTCTCTCTAGGCGATTCTCAGCATGGCCTTTATTCTTTATCAAGACACTTCCTGAAAAAGATTTATACAATGATGCTGACCAGCCTTCCTGCTCACCATACACGTCTTTGTCAGTTGGACAGAGCAACTGCCATTCACTAAGTGCATTTTGAAAATAAAGAAATCCCTGTGAACCCCCCATGAGGAGATGGGCTAGTCCAAAACCTGTCGGTTCTGTCAGATTTCTACTACCTACTGTAAGTGACAGCAACATAGGAGAAAAGTAATTTATGGCTCATTTTACTCTGGAAGAAATGTACTTCTTTATTGTATAGGTATACATATAATTTAAATTTTAAGATTTTCGCGACAGAGGTCCTTTAAAGGAATCATCAATCAAATGAAGCTACCCCCATTTCTACTTATCCAGGACTTCCACCAGCCCCTGGTAGCCGATATGTCCCTCACCGCATCGCCTCTCTCTGCGTCTGGCTGCCAGTCCCCCACGGTGCCTCGCCAGGCCGTCCTTCTCTGTGCCTGCGCAGTACACTTAAGACCACGTGGAGGTGACTGACAGTGACCTGTCAATGAAGGTCATCCTGCACACCGCCGGGGGCCAGCGGCTGAGAGCGGAGCAAGACATAGGGGCTGCCAGGGGCTGGAGGAAGCCCTGGGTAAGTAATACTGGAAGTTGAATCATTTGATTGATGATTGCTGTGGGTTACAAAGACACTGGCATGTGTTGATTCTGGATGAGGGCATTATGAAGTTAGTAGGAGACAGACCTTACATGGCAGCATCATATCCAAAAAGTCAGTTGGTGAAATGTGAATTCAATACCAAACAGGAAGAAACATGGTTAGGCAAACATCCAAGAACATGTGGGGTGTTAAGCTGCGGCTACTGTTCAATCTGCAAGTATGTGGAAAGATCCAAAACATTTTCAAATGCGAAGAGGAATTAATGTGTGCAAGTGTAACTTTGTTCGTTACAATGACCACAGGCATCTCAGTGATGTTGGCGATCATTGACACAGACACTTAGATTGGTGAATAGGACCTGTTATTCCATTCACTGATCTCCAGGCTAAGAGGCGGCGGCGAGAACGCGCACGGGAGCGAGCAGTGGCCATTCGCAGCAAGGGCCGTATATCGATTCCCCTGTGCGGGAACTGAAGTCCGGTGGGGTGTAGATATACTGCTGCGAACAGCATAACTGGTTAACTAGTAACCACTGAGGGTTTTTTCCCCTTTAGGACCAGAGCAATTTTCACCTTTCAGCGCTCCTCCCTTTTATTCACAAATAACTTAATCACTACTTATTACAACAAAATAATCTACAGTATATCTTGTTATTTTTGCTCCCAATTAAGCTGTCTTTGGGTGGTACATTTTGCTAAGAATTATTTTATTCTAAATACATTTTAACGGGAATAAGAAAAAAAAATCATTATTTCTCAGATTTCGGCCATTCTAGTTTTAAAATAAAACGTGATACTGTGGATAAAATCCACACATTTTATTTGCACATTTGTCCCGGTTATTACAACGTTTAAAATATTTCCCTAGGACAATGTATGGCGACAATATTTTATTTGGAAATAAAGGTATATATTTTCTATTTTGCGTCCATCACTAATTTCAAACCCATAATTATAAAAATAACAGTAATATACCCTCACAATGTACAGTACATATTCAAAAAGTTTGATCCCTAAGGTAACTATTTATGTATTTATTTTTAATTTACATTTTTTTATATGAAAATGCATTATTTGTGTAACTATGGGAGAGTGGGGGAGGTAAGGGGTTAATTTTAATAATATATGTATGTGTTTTTATTAAAATAAATATATGTAGGTGTAATTTTACTATTTAGCCACAAGATGTCATCTCACTTTTTCTTCCTGTGTGTACTGTTAGTACGCAAACAGGAAGTAACGCTTGTATGTGTTACTTACCAGTAGTTTGTTACAGTGACTGCTACAGTGACTGCAGGCATCTCTTTGATGCCGGTGATCACTGATACGGGGACTTAGATCAATAAAAGAGAACTGCGTTCCCATTGACTAATCTCCCCACTAATGGGTGGCAATGAGAACAAGAGCGGGGCGCACAGGAAGCGCACAGCGGCAGACGAATATCTACTTCCCTGGGACTTCAGATTAAGTCTTGCAGGGTGTAGATATACTGCATGCTGTGCAGTAACTAGTTCATGGACTACCCAGTGTTCACACCCAATGTGCAATGAAGACTTTGGAGTCTGGGGGCCACTGCGCCTGCGTTGCGGTGTCTTCACTCCCGCTGGTGTCACCAGGAGTGTACTGTGCAGTCCCAGTATGGTCTGTGCCTGCGCAGTGCGCTCCTGGTGACATCGGCGGGAGTGAGGACACGGCGGCGCAGGCGCAGTGGTTTTCGGACTTTGGAGTCTGGAATTCCAGAAGTGGGCCGGGGGCGGGGCCGGAGTGTCGGTGAGTGGTTGCATGGGCGCGGGATGTCTGCGGGGGACCATTGGAGGCCCCGGGTGGGTTCAACTCATTTTTCCCCGACCCCCTACAGTATCCCTTTAATGACATGTATTTATGCTTGAAAAAAATATCTGTTTTCCCTTTTGATGTTGCATGTATATAAGCTGTCTGTACCACCAGTTTGCAAACTAACAGGATATGAGCCCGACGAAGGCTGCAAGGCCGAAAGCTTGCTTATTTTTATTCATTTTTAGTTAGCCAATAAATGGTATCATCCTGATTTAAAACTTCTTGCTAATATATTCATAAATCAATTACAACACATTAACTTATTCAAGTCCATGAAAATTCTAAAAAAAAAGATCAGAAAAACGTAAAATCAGACTTGTTATTGGTCTAAAATTACCGCAGTGATCCAATTTTTGCAGCAAAGTTCTGCATTCTCCGATTGGTCCAACGCTTCCGAGTTCTGCGATTGGGCTAAAATTACCGAGTTGCGGTAAATCGGATTTCTGCGGTTTTCCAATTTCCGACTTCTGAATTGAAATGCAGATTTCCGTTCTGAAATGCGGATATTTCAATTCCGCTGAGGCCTCTTGCACACTACATGCGATTCCCATTTTTTATACAATCCGATTTTTGATTCCGATTAAAAAAGTGCTGCACGCTGCTACGTCTTTTATTCGGAATCAGAAACCGGATCGTATAAAAATTTGGAATCGCATGTAGTGTGCAAGAGGCCTGAATCTGAATAAGCATCCGTACACAACGCAGCTTCCTTATCCTCTCCACTTCTTTGTGAAGCCACAACCTTTCCCTGTCGCCTCCTCATCTGAGAGGAAACACGGTGTCTACACATCCACCTTACCTGAGCCACGGAGTGGCAGGGCCAGATTTAGGCCAAGGCCGATAGGCCATGGCCTAGGGCACCACAGAAGCAAGGGCAGGTGGACAGCTGGCAAAATTTGCAAGCTTGCCAATGCTGCAGTGCAGGGGGAAATTAAGCGAGAGCCTAACAGCCTCCTGTGCAGCAGCTGCCTTGCTCTCTGTGCACGTTATTGTTGTGGTGGGAGGCTACAGACTCGAGTAGCATTGCAGAGTTTCAAGCAGAGAAAGTGGAATATCAGCCGCCAGTCACTCACATCTCCAGCGTAGAATCTTCCTCTTCCCCTCTGTCACCATCAGCCGCCGCAGTGCATCTGTCCCTCCCAGGGGCGTAGCAATAGGGGGTGCAGAGGTAGCAACCGCATCGGGGCCCTTGGGCCAGAGGGGCCCCGAAGGGCCCTCCCTCAACAACAGTTTTAGCTTTCTATTGGTCCTGTGCTCATAATAATCACTTCTATAGATACTTTGAATAGTGGTAATCATTAACAAACTTTTCCCCATCCCCTTCTTGCACCTCTGACACTGTAGTTGCCATTTACAGATTTTGGTGCACCGTATCAATTGTTATGTATAGAGAGCTTGGGGGGCCCCATTGTAAAACTTGCATCGGGGCCCACAGCTCCTTAGCTACGCCACTGGTCCCTCCAACCGGCATCTCTCACTTGGGACTCGCTGGCATGTTACCAGCGGGTCTCCCTATCATGTGACACGATGGTAACATGCTGGTGAGTCACATGTTAGAGACGCCGGTTGGAGGGACAGATGCACAGTGCCGGCGGCTGATGGAGAAGGAGGGGAAGAGGAAGCTTCTACGCTGGAGACGAGCGGAGATGTGAGTGACGCTGATGGCTGCTGCAGTGTGAGCTGGCTACCTATACCGAAGGAAGGGAGGAGAAAAGGGGGAGGGGGATAAGGGAGTCATATGGCTACTTACACTGGAGGGAATGGAGGGGGGGGGTCATCTGGCTACTTATACTGGAGGGAAAGGGGGAGGAGTAATCTCGCTACCTATACTGAAGGGGGGAGGCGGCGGGTGAAAGTTGGCCTTGGGCGGCAAAGTGTACAAATCCGGACTGCTCTGTGGAGCAGTCCATAGACATGCCTTGCCACAGGAACATTCTGCTTCTCTGGACTATCATGAAATGCTTTGCTGGTGTTCCTGAATGTGGACCTTCACATTGCGAGACTCTCACCTACACAAATACACATCTGTACACAACAAGTGCAATTGTAACAACCTCGGGATTTTCTGTCCTGTGTGTGGGTGGGAAATGGCACTGCTGAGAATGATAGCTGGGCAACAATTACTAGAATAACAAGGGTGGTTCCCTTTCTTGCCTCCAATGAACTTGTGTTCTCGAGCGGAATCCCTTTTTGCATATGAAGTTCTCAATCGTTTTGCCTCTTCAATAAGCAATCAGGAAAATCCCTGAACACTGTCCCACACTTTACCTAGTTTTCATTAGGGGGCACTCTGTGCTGCCTTGTCTTATGAAAAGGTTAGTGGGATTCAGTCAACATTTTTCTGGGTAGGCCCATTGTATTTAAAGTGGAACTGAAGGTAGAATTAAAACAAACTGTTTCACTTACCTGGGGCTTCAGCAAGCCTCCAGCAGTCGTCCTGTCCCGTGCCAGTCCTCCACGAGCCTCCGTTCTCCTGCCGCCAGCCCCCAGCAGCCGTCCTGTCCTATGCCGGTCCTCCACGAGCCTCTGTTCCCCCACCACCACTCCGTTCTGTTCCTCGGCTTGTAAGTTGATGCCAGTGCAGCCCTGCCAAGCGTATCCTTTCTACGTGTTCCCGTCTGCAATGCAGGCCCAGCGGTGAAACCGGCCTACGGTGGGCTGGAGGAAGCCCCAGGTAAGTACCAATTTCATTTTTAACGACTGCTCAGGTTACACCGCCGCTATTATTTATGAACATTTTGCCCCATTCTTGACATCGCCCATGCCCTTTTTTTGCAGCAGCACACCACAGGTTAATGATGATCTGTTGCGCAGGGGTGCCCCACATCTCCCAGGATCCTAGCACTGTCCGTTAGGTAGCATCCCCCACTATATGTAGCCAGATGTGCCCACAAGTCTAGGTAGACAAAGGTGCCCCCCAGTATAAGGATTTCCTCAGTCATTAGTAGCCAAAGGAGGCCCCAGTATAGGTAGCCAGATGTGACCCCCAGCAGGGGCGTAGCAATAGGGGGTGCAGAGGTTGCGACCGCATCGGGGCCCTTGAGCCAGAGGGGCCCTCAGCTACAGTATTAGCTCTGCATTGGTCCTGTGCTCATAATAATCACTTCTATAGATGCTTTGAATAGTAGTAATCATTAACAAGCTGTTCCCCAACCCCTTCTTGCACCTCTGACACTGTAGTTGCCATTGACAGGTTTGGTGCGCTGTATCAATTGTTATGTATAGAGTGCTTGGGGGCCCCAATGTAAAACTTGCATCGGGGCCCACAGCTCCTTAGCTACGCCACTGCCCCTAGTATAGATATTAGTGCCCCCCAGAATTGGGAGCCGCAATTGGTGCTGCTGAGTGCTGATGATGATCACACTGATCCTCAGAAAGCAGTGACAAGTGCAGCAGCGCTCCTGGGAGCAAATGGCACTCCAGGCGATGCCCTGGAATATCTTTCCTCAAAATGACTCTCAGTATATACTATCTCAGGGGTAGGTAACCTATGGCTCGGGACTCGGGAGCCAGATGTGGCTCTTTTGATGGCTACATCTGGCTCACATACAAATCAGTAGGGATTGATTCACTCACCTACACTGCTCAAGCAGTGCAAGTAAAATTTTCAAAGTAGGCACACTACAACACACTACTAACTTACTCATGCTCCCTCCAAAATGAACAGCTGCTCCAATTGTCCCACTCTGGACCCTGTCAGGTCCAGTGACTTTTTAGACCGAGATCCTCGCACTTTGATTGGCGCTTGACACTTGACAAGCAGCCTATTGGGCCAAAGTGCAGGGATCTTGTCCTACAAAACGAATCCACCCCCACGTCAGCTAGCTAATTGTACAAGCTGTTAGTCTGTATTTCTCCTGTCTGGCTCTCGCTGAAATTGCTGATGTTGCTGAAACCCAAGAGAAGCTAAAGATGTGTCTGACACTTTCGCTGCCCGGAGGATCAACTGTATACACATCACCATGGCAACAGGAATGTAAGTCCTCTGTTGCACATGTGCACTGTCCCAGTTTGAAACATATTATTTTATTATTAGTAGTAGTAGTAGTAGTATTTATATAGCACTGACATCTTCTGCAACACTGTACAGAGTATAGATAGTCTTGTCACTAACTGTCCCTCAAAGGAGCTCACAATCTAATCCCTACCATAGTCATATGTCTATGTATGTATCATGTAGTGTGTGTATTGTAGTCTAGGGCCAATTTAGAGGGACAAAACGAGGTCCCAGAGCTCAACTGTGTAGTAGGGTTTCAACACCAGGGAGTCAACCAGTCTGCACTTGGATCCAACAAGGTGCACATAAATCAGACCAGCAAGAAAGGAAGACTGGGTCTCCACCTGGATTTATGCAGTTATAGCAGAAAACTTTTTATTGTATGGAATATGGAATAAAAAGTTTTTTGCTATAACTGCATAAATCCAGGTGGAGACCCAGTCTTCCTTTCTTGCTGGTCCAATTTAGAGGGAAGCCAATTAACTTTATGTATTTTTTTTGGAATGTGGGAGGAAACCAGAGGAAACTCACGCAGACACGGGGAGAACATACAAACTCCTTGCAGATGTTGACCTGGCTGGGATTCGAACCGGGGACCCAGCGATGCAAGGCAAGAGCGCTAACCACTACGCCACTGTGCTGCCCATGGTGGAATGGCTCTGCCTCTCACAGAATTACATTTTAAAATATGCAATGTTTATGGCTCTCTCAGCCAAGAAGGTTCCTGACCCCTGGCCTATCTACGGTACTCTATTTCACAAACCAGCCAGGCACACAACTTAGTGTAAACCTGAAGGGAAAAAAAGTGCCCCCTGGTGATACTCACCTCGGGAGTGAGGAAGCCTCTGGATCCTAAAGAAGTTTCTCGCGTTCTCCTCAGCAGAGGGGTTCCAGCACAGCACCCCCGAAAATCCCCTTGTATGCATTTGTCCCCGCTGTGCGCATGCGCAGTTGCGCACTAGCGGCTTTCTGCTCGAGCTCCGGCGGAACTAGCCAGGCCTAATCAGGGCCACTCTGCTGCACAGACGCAAGGGTGCCCAGTACAGCAGACGCAAGGGTGCCCAGTACAGCAGACACAATCCTCCCAGTACAGCAGACTCAAGCCTGCCCAGTGCAGCAGACGCAATCCTGCCCAGTACAGCAGACGCAATCCTGCCCAGTGCAGCAGACGCAATCCTGCCCAGTACAGCAGACCCAATCCTGCCCAGTACAGCAGACACAATCCTGCCCAGTACAGCAGACACAATCCTGCCCAGTACAGCAGACTCAATCCTGCCCAGTGCAGCAGACGCAATCCTGCCCAGTACAGCAGACGCAATCCTGCCCAGTGCAGCAGACGCAATCCTGCCCAGTACAGCAGACCCAAGCCTGCCCAGTACAGCAGACACAATCCTGCCCAGTACAGCAGACACAATCCTGCCCAGTACAGCAGACACAATCCTGCCCAGTACAGCAGACACAATCCTCCCAGTACAGCAGACGCAAGGGTGCCCAGTACAGCAGACACAATCCTGCCCAGTACAGCAGACACAAGCCTGCCCAGTACAGCAGACACAATCCTGCCCTGTACAGCAGACGCAATCCTGCCCAGTACAGCAGACGCAATCCTGCCCAGTACAGCAGACGCAATCCTGCCCAGTACAGCAGACGCAATCCTGCCCAGTACAGCAGACGCAATCCTGCCCAGTACAGCAGACGCAATCCTGCCCAGTACAGCAGACGCAATCGAGCCTGAGCACAGCAGACACAATCCTGCCCAGTACAGCAGACGCAATCCTGCCCAGTACAGCAGACACAATCCTGCCCAGTACAGCAGACTCAATCCTGCCCAGTACAGCAGACGCAATCCTGCCCAGTACAGCAGACGCAATCCTGCCCAGTACAGCAGACACAAGCCTGCCCAGTACAGCAGACGCAATCCTGCCCAGTACAGCAGACGCAAGGGTGCCCAGTACAGCAGACACAATCGAGCCTGAGCACAGCAGACACAATCCTGCCCAGTACAGCAGACGCAATCCTGCCCAGTACAGCAGACACAATCCTGCCCAGTACAGCAGACACAATCCTGCCCAGTACAGCAGACACAAGCCTGCCCAGTACAGCAGACGCAATCCTGCCCAGTACAGCAGACGCAATCCTGCCCAGTACAGCAGACGCAATCCTGCCCAGTACAGCAGACGCAATCCTGCCCAGTACAGCAGACGTAAGCCTGCCCAGTACAGCAGACACAAGCCTGCCCAGTACAGCAGACGCAATCCTGCCCAGTACAGCAGAGGCAATCCTGCCCAGTACAGCAGACGTAAGCCTGCCCAGTACAGCAGACGCAATCCTGCCCAGTACAGCAGACGCAATCCTGCCCAGTACAGCAGACACAATCGAGCCTGAGCGCAGCAGCAATTGTAAACATTACTGTTTAGTTTTGTTTGGAGTACCAGCACTAAGGGGCCCTAGCAAAAGCACTAGTGTTTTGCAAGTGTGAATGGGCCATTGACACTTGCAAAATGCAAAACGCTAGTGCTTTTGCTAGCGTTTTGCTCTGGCGGTTTTTGTTGATTAATTCGAAAAAATCGCAGTCGCGTTTAGCACTTCTATAGCAATAAACGCGATCGCCGGGAAATTGCCTCAAAATGGTGCAGGATACAAATTTGCGTTTAGCGATTTGCGTTAATCGCCGTCGATTAACGCAAATCGCCCATGTGAGAACGGGCCCGTAGGGTATTATGGCACTAGCGATTCATAAAGCGCTAGCGTTTGAGCGTAAAACGCTCAGATGTGAACAGAGCCTAACAGACCGAAGTAGGATCCAGAGGTCACCCCCCCCCCCCCCCCCCCGAGGTAAGGATCTTTTTGTTTTTGTTTTTACATTTTAGATTTACTTTTATAAACAACTATGAATTAATTACTCTGAATACTAGACTCTGAATTAATTACCTCTCTGATTAATTATTATGGTTCCCCGGGTTTAAATTCCAGCCAGCGCACTATCTGCATGGAGTTTGTATGTTCCCCCGTGTCTACGTGGGTTTCCTGCAGGCACTCCAGTTTCCTCACACACACCCCAAAAACATACAGGCTGGGTTCACATATGACATAGCGTAAAAAAAGTAGCGTTTTAGGATGGTGCATTTGCGATTTTCTATAGTGTCTTTGGAGCGTTTTGCGTTCGTGTCTTTTTACACAGATGCATTTTTCATGCGTTTTGCGTGCGTTTTAACACGCTTGCGGTTTGCTTATGTGAAACGCATATGCGTTTTGTATGCTTTTTTTATATAAATTTAGACAACAGGAAGTGGAAACACATCAGAGATCTTTATTTTTTTATCAAAAACGCATAAAAAAAACGCATGAAAAACGCTATGCATATGCGTTACCATAGACTTTCATTATGTACGTTTTGGCAGCCATCCTGCATAATATACAACACTACCAGCGTTCGCGAAACGCATACTGTACAAACGCAGCTTATTCTGCTTCCCATAGACTAACATTGCTGCATAAAACGCAGCGCTTTTCACAGCGGTAGCATTTCTGCTATGTGTGCATCCAGCCTCAGATAGTTAATTGGCTTCCTACTAAATTGGCCCTAGGCATACAGTACATGATACACACATAGACATGTGACTATGGTAGGGACTAGATTGTGAGTCCCTCTGAGGGACAGTTAGTGACAAGACTGTATACTCTGTACAGCTCTGTGGAAGATGTTGGCACTATATGAATACTAAATAATAATAATAATTATTGTTTATTTTCCGCTATGGAAATGTAATACACTTTGAACATTTGTTTATTCCTCTTTGTGACAGTTCAGTTCTTTGTTGTACATTTCCCTCAGTTCCTACAAGCCTGCATATTACAGTAAGAGGGCGGAGCTGTAGTATATACTGTATATAACACACACACATATGTATATACAGTATTTTCTGTACAGAGAGCAGCACTCCTCACCCTCCCTGGCTGAGGAATGCTGCAGATCAGGGCTGCCTCTGTCTGCAGGAGGGGACAGAAAGAGAAGTCAGCTGACCTGAAGTAACAGAAAGTGAAACTGTATCAAGTTCATTTCCTGGAATAATAAGAGCAGAAACCACCCAGATTCTGAGACCTCCACTCACTGCTCTCCTGTGGCCTCCCCACTGACTGCAGCCCCCCACTGACCTCACTATGGGGGACCCCAACTTCTGCTTCCCTGTGGCCCTAAACTGGGACCAGGGGCCACAAAAGCTGGAGCAACTGAAGAGAAAAGTGCTGCTGCATTTCCAGAATAGGAGGAAGTCTGGTGGAGGAGAGTGTGAGATCCGAGACTATGACTGCAGCCGGGGATACATCCTCATCTACTTCAGGGAGGAGGGAGGTAAGTGCTGGAGAGGGGTACATCCAGGAGTGTAACTAGAAATTAGTGCCCCCCCCCCCCTGCAAAGCTTTGGATGGGTTGTTCCAACGAACTGACCTACATCGTCAAATTAACCTACAACCCGTTGACTTTACTATCCCCCATCCCTAACCCTTATTCTTGCCTGTGCATTTGTCAATGCATGTAGGCAAGTTTGATAGGTAGGTTACTTAGTCGGCAGATGGGGCCTTCCTACCCATCCCCCCACCCCCTTAAAACAGAACTTGGAAAGGCAGGCCAGACAGGATATAAAAAAACATACTTACAGTATAGGTAGCCAGGTATAGTTGCCCCCAGTATAGGTAGCCAGGTATAGGCGCCCCCCAATGTAGGAAGCCAGTTATAGGTGCCCCTAATATAGGTAGCCAGGTATAGGTGCCCTCAGTATAGGTGGCCAGGTATAGGTACCCCCCAATGTAGATAGACAGGAATAGGTGCCCCTAATATAGGTAGCCAGGTATAGGTGCCCCCATTATATATAGTCGGGTATAGGTGTCCCGAGTTTAGCCAGGTATAGGTGCGCCCAAGTATAGGTAGCCAGTTATGGGTGCCCCAGTGTTATAGCAATGGGGGGAGGGTGAAGCGGGCACACACAGCTGTGGGGAGGGGCCCAAGTTCCCCCTCCTTCACCTTGCGCCCCCCCCCCCTTCAGAAGTAATAGCAGCCGCCGGGCAGGGAACGTGGACTGTCCTTTTCTGCGTTCCATGCTGACGGAGCTCCAGTCTGCTCATTTGCAGTGCCACTCGCTCTACTTCCTGATGAGCTAATCAGTAAGTAAAGTGAGGCGCTGCCACAGAGAAGACCTGAGCTTTGTCGCATGGAGCGTGGAAAAGGTGAATCCGCATTCCCTGCTGTCATTTTTGGAGGGGGATGACGGAAGGGGGAGCCCTAGGTGAGGGAGGGGGGAATTGGGGCCCCTCGCCGCGGCTTTGTGTGCCTGCTGCTCCCCCTTCTTGAGCTGCACCCCCTACTGCCCCTAAAAATGGCCCGGCTGGGTACGAGAGCCGCAGCCTCCCTCAGGCTTCTCCCCCATGGGCCCCCCGCAGCTGCATCCATTGCAGGGGTAATTGTTACGCCCCTGGGTACATCCCCGTACACTACACTGAGGGGGCAGGTAAGTAGTAAGGGTGGAGGTACTATCCCCTTACACTACACCGAGGGGGCAGGTAAGTAGTAAGGGTGGGGGTACATACCCATACACTACACTGAGGGGGCAGGTAAGTAGTAAGGGTAGAGGTACTATCCCCTTACACTACCCCGAGGGGGCAGGTAAGTAGTAAGGGTGGAGGTACATACCCATACACTACACTGAGGGGGCAGGTAAGTAGTAAGGGTGGAGGTACTATCCCCTTACACTACACTGAGGGGGCAGGTAAGTAGTAAGGGTGGGGGTACATCCTCTTACACTACACTGAGGGGGCAGGTAAGTAGTAAGGGTGGAGGTTACATCCCCATATAGCACAGTGTAGAGCGCTCCCCCTCTTGCACAATGTAACTCTCGTTATTCTTTATGACAGTTCGGGATGAGGTCCTGCGGAAGAGTCATGAGATGAAGCTACAAGATGGGAAGAAGTTACAACTGGTTGTCTGTCCGGCGGAGGCCGGAGACATGCAGACAGTGAGGACTCCTCCGCCCTCCCAGGAGGTGGCAGTGGTGAGTCTCCAGTGACTCATAGGGCCTCATTTACTGATCTGTCTCTAGTGTGAATGTGATAAGTGACCTGAACGGGATTAATGAGACAGTCTCTGCTCTTAAAGGCCCATACACACGTCCGTTTTTTGCGAACGACGGGTCGTTTGAACGTCAGGCGGATCGCTCAAACTCACTCTTATCACGCGAACGACAGTCTGCACACACGCCTGATTTAGCGGGCGAACGACTGAACGACGGGACGTTCAAATGACCCGTCGTTCGCAACAAACGGACGTGTGTATGGGCCTTAAGATATGCCGCCCTCAGCTTGGTCATATCAGATCATAGTGAGTGGCACTGGAAAGATTTTATGTTATTTGTTGCATGATTGAGTAATGTTCTCCGTATATAAGGATCCGCTCTCAGAAAGTTGCCCCTGTGTTGCAGCCCCCATCGATCGCTGATTCTTTTCATCTCGCTCGTCCCAACTCCCAGGGCCATATGCAATTAACTTTTTCTTCTGAGTTTTCTCCGAACGGGATTTCCGGATGGGTCTTCATGCCGGCGGAAGGGTGGGAAGGGTGGGAGGGAGGGAGCAGGGAGGGGGAATCATGTAGCTAGCGCTAGGCTAGCTACATGATAAAAAATTGGGCGAAAACCCCCCCCGCACGGCCGCGGGAATCAGAACGCCAGGAAGGTTAAGTGTCCCTCTTTCTCATCTCAAAAAGTTGGGAGGTGTGTGTAAGTGAGAGAGGTCTCCACTGACTTGCTCTACCACTGTACACAAATTATAGGTCCCAACTACCACTCTTTGGGAACCCTGTCTCCCTGTCCCTCTTTCAGGAACCAAGTACAGATTTATGTAAATACATCTATATTTCTACTGAAAAAAAGGAGTTTCTAGAACTGGCCCTGATTGGACCCTGAGTGATCAGGTGTGATCAGGGCCGGGTTGAGACAGAGGCAAGAGAGGCTACAGCCTCAGGGCGCAGTGTTGGAGTTGGCACGGGGCGGAGGCAGAGGCGAGAGAGGCTCCAGCCTCAGGGTGTAGTGTAGAAGGGGGCCAGGCCGAGGCAGAGGCGAGAGAGGCTCCAGCCTCAGGGTGCAGTGTAGAAGGGGGTGCAGGGCGGGGCCGAGGCAGAGGCAAGAGAGGCTCCAGCCTCAGGGTGCAGAGTAGGAGTGGGCGCACAACTCACTCAGCTATCATTCCATTATTGTGTTTGAAGCAGAGAGAAATAAGAAAAGAGGATACATGGCAGTGACTGCAAGCCAGATAACGAGAGATTAAGGTGTTGGGGGGCCCTGGGGCGCCTCTTAGTCTAATAGCAATCAGTGTGTGACTGCTGGGGTGGGAGGGATGGGGAGGGGCCTCTTAGTCTAATAGCAATCAGTGTGTGACGGCTGGGGTGGGAGGGATGGAGGGGCGCACTTTGGTGTCTCAGCCTTGGTGCTGGAGGACCCTGTCCCGGCTCTGGGTGTGATTACGGGCTAAATCTAAAGTGTAGTCAGGCTTGAGAACAGTCCGATGAGTCAGAATGCCACCAAACTCTCTCAGGAATCGATGATTCCGTGTTTTAGTATTTTCCATTGGACTTCAGGGTGTTTTACAGTCACACAACGATGACAGAGAAGGCAGAGAGGAGGCGATAGATGGAGGATGGACTCTGTAATGTCCCGCTGACTCTGAGCACTCCCTGAGAGTCCTGCAGACCCAGAGAGCCTGAGATGGTTTGGGGTGAGGTAGCCTGTCACCAGCACCCACCCCTTGCTCTCAGGGTACACCCATGTGACAGGAGAATGAGGGGTGCATCACATCGGAGATGTTGGGGTTATTCGGTGACTGGGCTGGAAATAACCCGTCACTGTCACTGTGTGACTGCTCAGCTTATCTGTATACAGACAGTAGGGACGTATCTCGGTTATATGAGACCAGCAGGTGAACCATAATCTCCACCTGTGGGACTTCCCTGCAAGTGATTTATGAGCAGCTGATAGATTTCTTCACTAAACCCAACAGGCTCAGGCGAGGAGGTATTATTATTTATTTACATATCGCCACCATCTTCCGTAACACTGTACACATAGTACAGAACAAACAGTGGGGAGCCTAGATACACGAGAGGCTCAGAGCTTTGTACAATCAGAACATCCAACAATACAAATATATACATAGCTGATATGCAGTGTGAGACAATACTGGTACATGTCTGTATGATAAATTACAGACAGGAAACACTAGGAGGAGCTCCCTGCCCTTGTAAGCTGTCAATCTAGAGGGTAGTGGGGTGGAGACACTAGAGGGAGGTGCCTGCCCCTGCCAGCTTACAATCTAGAGGGTAGTGGGGTGGAGATACTAGGGGGAGGTGCCTGCCCCTGCCAGCTTACAATCTAGAGCAGTGGTCCTCAAACTAAGGCCCGCGGGCCGAATGTGGCCCCCTAAGGCTTTCTTACCGGCCCCCCACACAGAAAATGTATTGCTTATAAATGCAGTCAGCTACATCTTTAAATATTGGTGGTCCACATATGGAATAGCAGTGCAGCACCCCCCATCCACATGGAAGCCAGAAAGCAGAAATTTTGCTGGTTTCCAATCAAATTCCACATCAGGTGACACTGCTGTCCAATTGGCTTGCAGATTGTCACCTGGGTATGCTTCACTGTCTGGTCCGCAAAGACTTCTACATCATTTTATGTTTACTCCGGCCCACCAGCGGTCTGAAGTATGTTGACCCGGCCCTCAACCCAAAATGTTTGGGGACCCCTGATCTAGAGGGTAGTGGGGTGGAGACATTAGGGGAGGGGCCTGGCCTTGTGAGCTTACAATGTAGAGCAGTGGTCCTCAAACTAAGGCCCGTGGGCCGAATGTGGCCCCCTGAGGCTTTTTTACTGGCCCCCCACACACAAAATGTATTACTTATAGATGAGGTCAGCTACATCTTTAAATATTGGTGGTCTGCATATAGAATTGCAGTGCTGGCACCACCCATCCACACGGAAGCCAGAAAGCAGTAATTCGCTGGTTTCCAATCAAATTCCACATCAGGTGACTCTACTGTCCAATTGGACTTCAGGTTGTCACCTGGGTATGCTTCAATGTCTGGCCCGCAAAGACTTCTACATCATTTTATGTATACTCCGGCCCCCCAGCAGTCTGAAGTATCCCCCGAAGCCAAAACGTTTGGGGACCCCTGATGTAGAGGGTAGTAGGTTGGAGACATTAGGGGGAGGAGTCTGGCCTTGTG
This sequence comes from Hyperolius riggenbachi, assembly GCF_040937935.1. Classification (NCBI taxonomy): domain Eukaryota; kingdom Metazoa; phylum Chordata; class Amphibia; order Anura; family Hyperoliidae; genus Hyperolius; species Hyperolius riggenbachi. Next base: position 316,448,280 of record NC_090652.1, read on the forward strand.
AGGTTACAATCTAGAGGGTAGTGGGGTGGAGAAATTGGAGGGGGAGGGAGGAGCCTGGCCTTGTGAGCTTACAATGTAGAGCAGAGGTCCCCAAACTTTTTCGGTCAAGGGAACATACATAAAATGATGTTGAAAAACATGAAATGAATCTAGGTATTGATTCCCCCCAATCATGCCCGGAGGAGAACTCCCAGCAGCATGTGGCGCCCGAAGAACGTCTTTGTGCCCCAGACAGTGAATCGTACCCAGGTGACAACCTACCGTCCAGTTGGACAACAGTGTCACCTGATGCAGAATTGGATTGGAAGCCAGCGTACGACTTCCCGCTGGCTTCTACAGTATGTGGATGGGTGATGCCAGCACTGCTATTCCATATTCGGGCCGCCAATATCTAAAAAGGTGCAGTTGGCCGCATCTATAAGTTATACATTTTGTGTTTGGGGGGCCAGTGCAAAAGCCTCGGCAGGCCACATTCTGCCCGCGGCCCTTAGTTTGAGGACCACTGATGTAGAGGGTTGTGGGGTGGAGACATTAGGGGGAGGTCACACAGGGGTTAGTGGATGAGACAACGAGCCACCAACGCTACCTATAGCAAATTATAGGCTCGTCTGAACAGGTTTAGGTTCCCAGATCTAATCACAAGTGCAAATTTATTACACCTATATTTAATTACACTTATCCTGTTAGGCTTTTATAAAGTTTTGCAGCAGCTCTATGTATTGTTTTTTTGCTGGGCAATGAGGCCTGTTTACTAACTGGCGCTAGTTTACAGTGTCTGCTCACATGCGCGCTCCCACCTCAGTCCCTAGTGCGTGTGCAGGGCTGGCTGCGACCTCTTAATGTACGGCACACACACTAGGTAGGACTAGCATTAGGTAGGATAAGCAGATGGGTTTGCATATACGTAACCATGACACGGTTTTCACACTAGCAGTTTGGCCACAGGATGTCCTCTCTGTTTCCCATGCCTAACTCTTAGGGCGCCTATTCCTTTCTCAGTAATGGTATAATAAGAGAAGCCGGGGGCAGCCTGCCTGGGGGTCATTGACTGATGTATGTGGGGTTGGCTGGGGTGAGCTTCCCCAGAATAATCCGTATGATGTACATACAGTATGTGTCACCTTCATATAGTACTGCATACTTCTAGTGACTTGTGCTATGCGTTCCTTTGTGTTATACATCATCTGTGCTGAATACATATTTACTGTAGAGAAGGTTGATGTGAAAGCTTGGCAGTAATTATGTACTTTCCCTTCTTCCAGGAACGGAGAGGGGAGGAGCGTAAGAAGAGCGCCCCAGGTAAGAGGCAGCGCTGAGTACGGCCTGGTAGTGTGTGCACTGTGTGACTCGATGTCTCATGAGATCTGCTCTGAGATAAACACAACTCTGTTGTTTTCTTTGTATGTTATGTTGTGTTTGTCAGGCAGAGAACCTCAGCTGTCATCAGCATGTGGCTGTGCAGGAAGGCTTTATATTTACATACCTCCCAACTTTTTCAGACGAGAAAGAGGGACACTTAAGCCATGCCCCTGCCACACCCCTGATCATGCCCCCATCACACCCCAGGTCACGCCCCCACCACACCCCTAGTCACGCATACCATAACGATTTCATAAGAAAAATGTGTTGTTTTATAATTCAAACCACACTGGTCCTTTTTATCCTGGTTCATTTTCCTTCATAATAACATTTTAAAATTCTATCATAGTCAAAAATGTGGTATTATTCCTCTGCTTTGTAATATGATTTATTGCAATAATATGATCAATGCCATAATAAAATATTTTGAAAACAAAATTAGTAATATATACATTTAAAGGATATGAATAAAGTTTAGAGTAAATTAAACACATTTTTTGGTAGATAAATAATTTTATTTACACAGAAAGAGGGTCAAAGTCCTAAAAGAGGGACAAATGAAGAGGGACTGTCCCTCCAAAAGAGGGACAGTTGGGAGCTATGTATTTAGGGCTGACTCAGAACCAGCAGACCGGCATCTCGTTGCAAGTGTGCAGAAAAGCATTTGGCGGATTTCCACTGCGCTTCCCGGCGATTGTTGTTTTTGACCCCCGCAGGGGAACATGGGAACGCGGGCGTTAACAGATCCTGGAAACAGCCTGTTGCTTTCAGGATTGCCTAAGCACCGGGCAGACGATGGGAAAAATTGGGACCGAAACGTGGCATTGGCGCAAACGACGGTTATGCGATCCTACCAATGGCTGTCCATTCATTTTAATGGACTGCGCTTAAACGATGAGAACCATGGCCTTTACTGCCCTCTAAGAGTCCGTGTGAACCGTCCCTTATTGAAATCTGTACTCCGGGCAGGACTCAGAACTATGGAGAAGGTGGAAATCCTACCCTGACAAGAGATTTGTAATTCTGTCCATTCAGTCCTGTGATTCAGGCAGCCCAGCCACCCTGCACAGCCATCAGAAGCAGCTCTCTGCCCTCCCTTCTGTTCCCTCTGCAGTGGAGCAGCCCATTCTGGACAAGGCCCCGCCCCCGCCTGCTGATTGGACTGTGTGGAGGAGCAGCTCATTATTCTACTGTCCCCCTCTCTAATCTGGTTCACGCTAATACAGTGACAGCCCTCTGATAGGTTGATATTGTGGCCCTCCTACTATATGTACAGTGAATATATGAACCAATATTAAGACTAATTTAGGTACTTTATATGTAAAATAAATGCAATGATCACTTATTAAAGAGGCCCTGTCGTGAAATATGGTGGATTGTAGTAAATTATTTAGGATACCCCCTTTTACATTAATTATCCTGGTTTTATGCATCAGAAACATGCCCTGTATCTATATTGGTATGTAACTCCGCCCTCCCAGTGATACTTAGCCTAGGCTGCTTAGTTATACAGATTTCTCCTCTCAGAGCACTCTTGGAGATCAAGAGCCTTAACCTTTTCTCTTGAGTTTTCTACCTTTAAAATAGTGCCACAATGTAGGTGAAAAAGTACTATCAAAATTATTTTGGGGTATTTTCTTGCTTGCTGTTGGTTTAAAGAACAATTTATTAGTTAGGTGTGAAATTATTACCCAGGAGAAAACTCGGGAGAAAAAGTTAATTGCATATGGGGCAAGGTGTTGTTTCTACTGACTTCAAAACACACAACAAATAGACATTCCGCAGCGGTGTACCTGCCAGCAGTAAAGATGGTGCCACCTAAGATAAAGGTAAGAATGTAATGCAAACGCTGACTACATAATTTATAAAGCATCATTGTTAAAATAAACAATTTTATTAATTAAGCTAATACCAGTAATATTCCTCATTAAGCTAAGTCCCTGATAAATGGTAATTTCTGATATTTGCTGCAACCATCATCTACCCCCTCCCCCGACCTCCAGGCGACCTCCGGGCATATTATAACCCCCTAGGCTGCTATCAGCACCATCATCATAACCTATCATGACTGTAGGACTCTCTGAGGAGGGTGTGGCTTGAGATTGATGGGGAGTGAGCTGGCAGTAGGAGGTCTCTAAGGAATGGATGAAGATCTCTGAGACAGCACACTCAGCACCAGTCAGACTGTCAGTTCTAACGGCTGCACAGGAAGTGACTGCAGACCAGATATCACTGCAGACTTGGGGAACAGGCAAATTATCCCTATATACCCTAGTTCTCTAAACTGCGGGGCAGACAACTAATAAAAGTCAAACAAACGTATGGTCAGACTGGAGGCAAAACTCGGCTGATTCATTCAATATCTTTTATAAATGATGCTTTCAGGTAAGTTCCCTGCAAATCATCACTGTATTCCCTCAAACTGCCGGGCATTGAGAGGTCTTCTCCATGATCACCCGTCCCTCCATAGCAATGAGCAGGTGTGCTGGACTGGTCTCAGTGTTACAGATCATAATGGGCTCAGTAGCAGTGCCCCAGGGTTGAGGGATCACATCTGGTCACCCTGCAGACCTCGGTTATCCTCAGGTCTTTACACATGAGTAATGGGAGGATGTAAGGGTGGAAGTGATGAGTCATGACAGGTCTACTTCTATCTTGTAATAGATCTTCTAATAGAGACACCAAGAAACAACGAGATGTCACCCGGCCAATCGTCCTCTGTGATCCTGATTGAGAACCTCCAGGACAGCTGCACCCCTGACATGCTGAACCTTCTGCTGGAGAACATCACCGAGAAGAACGTGGACATGGACTTCTATGTGGAGAGATTACCTGAGATCCGGACTGCTGTGGTCACCTTCACCTCTGATACAGGTCAGACAACCTCACTGCCAACACTTCACCATTACCTTCTGGGGTCCAAATATAAGGAAACACAATGCTGCTGTCATTCATTATTAGATGTGGTGGTACAGAATACCCAAATAGCTTGTGGTGACCCAGAACCACTAGGAATAATTATTAGGCGTGCATGAAAAAAGGGCCCAGCTGGATAATGAAATGGCGCTGGTGGATAATGAAATCTGATAACAATAAACATTGTTGTCAAACTTGGTTAACGATAAATACCAATGTAAAAACAGATGGGAAATAATAACGAAAAGATATTAATAAGATATTAATATTAAAAATCGTTACGTAATTCAACAATACAGCTTAACCCAACCCTACTCTCACACAGAACCCTCCCTTGGTGGTGCCTAAACCCTCCCCTGGTGGTGCCTAACCCTAACCACACCCCTGGTGGTGCCTAACCCCTCCCCCCAGTGGTGCCTAAGCTTAACCACCCCCCTAGTGGTGCCTAACCGTAACCACTCCCTCTGCAGAAACACCCTTTTACAAATAGAAACGATAATATCTTTGATAACGTCAAATCTGTACATACAGTGGGTTGCAAAAGTATTCGGCCCCCTTGAAGTTTTCCACATTTTGTCACATTACTGCCACAAACATGTATCAATTTTATTGGAATTCCACGTGAAAGACCAATACAAAGTGGTGTACATGTAAGAAGTGGATCGAAAATCATACATGATTCCAAACATTTTTTACAAATAAATAACTGCAAAGTGGGGTGTGCGTAATTATTCGGCCCCCTGAGTCAATACTTTGTAGTACCACCTTTTGCTGCAATTACAGCTGCCAGTCTTTTAGTGTATGTCTCTACCAGCTTTGCACATCTAGAGACTGAAATCCTTGCCCATTCCTCTTTGCAAAACAGCTCCAGCTCAGTCAGATTAGATGGACAGCGTTTGTGAACAGCAGTTTTCAGATCTTGCCACAGATTCTCGATTGGATTTAGATCTGGATTTTGACTGGGCCATTCTAACACATAGATATGTTTTGTTTTAACCCATTCCATTGTTGCCCTGGCATTATGTTTAGGGTCATTGTCCTGCTGGAAGGTGAACCTCTGCCCCAGTCTCAAGTCTTTTGCAGTCTCCAAGAGGTTTTCTTCCAAGATTGCCCTGTATTTGGCTCCATCGATCTTCCCATCAACTCTGACCAGCTTCCCTGTCCCTGCTGAAGAGATGCACCCCCAGAGCATGATTCTGCCACCACTATATTTGACAGTGGGGATGGTGTGTTCAGAGTGATGTGCAGTGTTAGTTTTCTGCCACACATAGCATTTTGCATTTTGGCCAAAAAGTTCCATTTTGGTCTCATCTGACCAGAGCACCTTCTTCCACATGGTTGCTGTGTCCCCCACATGGCTTGTGGCAAACTGCAAACAGGACTTCTTATGCTTTTCTGTTAACAATGCCTTTCTTCTTGCCACTCTTCCATAAAGGCCAACTTTGTGCAATGCACGACTAATAGTTGTCCTATGGACAGATTCCCCCACCTAAGCTGTAGATCTCTGCAGCTCTTCCAGAGTCACCATGGGCCTCTTGACTGCATTTCTGATCAGCGCTCTCCTTGTTTGGCCTGTGAGTTTAGGTGGACGGCCTTGTCTTGGTAGGTTTACAGTTGTGCCATAGTCCTTCCATTTCTGAATGATCGCTTGAACAGTGCTCCGTGGGATGTTCAAGGCTTTGGAAATCTTTTTGTAGCCTAAACCTGCTTTAAATTTCTCAATAACTTTATCCCTGACCTGTCTGGTGTGTTCTTTGGACTTCATGGTGTTGTTGCTCCCAATATTCTCTTAGACAACCTCTGAGGTCCTCACAGAGCAGCTGTATTTGTACTGACATTACACACAGGTGCACTCTATTTAGTCATTAGCACTCATCAGGCAATGTCTATAGGCAACTGACTGCACTCAGATCAAAGGGGGCTGAATAATTACGCACACCCCACTTTGCACTTATTGATTTGTAAAAAATGTTTGGAATCATGTATGATTTTCGTTCCACTTCTCACGTGTACAGCACTTTGTATTGGTCTTTCATGTGGAATTCCAATAAAATTGATTCATGTTTGTGGCAGTAATGTGACAAAATGTGGAAAACTTCAAGGGGGCCGAATACTTTTGCAACCCACTGTATAAACCAAATAATATGACAAAAACTATAACGTTGCAAGCTTCTAACACGATAACATACTTCAAAAACTTGAATGTTCTTAACAATATTTATTGCGGCACCCTTTTTTCACCGTATTAACGATAATTGCATTAAAGTCTACGGCGCCGCCCTTTTCATCCACCCCTCAGCCGGCTCCCTTTTTTCCTGCTACCATTATTAGGGGCTAAAAGAGACCTAAATGTCCTTTAATCTCTTTTAGCAATTTATACCTATCCCTAGTGGTTCTGCGTCACTATGATACTTGGGTATTTTATAGTACTGGTCCAAGCCCCATCCCATAGAGCCAATCAATCCCTGCCATGCACTGATGAGGAGCAAGAAAATCTGAAACAGGTTGTCTGCATGTGGGATTGGTGTGACTCTGTAACATGTATAAGCTATAGGCAATGGATTACAAAGGTTTAATACACACACAATATATTTATATATAGATATTTTTTTCTAAATGCATGCTGGGAGATGTAGTATATGTACACAATGTAACCACATCAATGTGAACTACATCTCCCAGCATGCATTGCAGTTTCCCAGGATGCATTGTGCAGCCGGAGACATATGAAAATACTGCGGGAACCTGCGGATTATGCGGCATAAGGGGGGGGGCTATGATGCGGCCCCCGTCGGGGACATCTTCCAACCTTACATATCCTCTTCTTTAAAGCAGAACTCAGAACTTCCTCTCTGCTCTAAAAGATAAGCAACAGCATTATAGCCTTTGAAGAAAAACGTTTCTTTGTTACAGCTGATACAAATCCTGCAACAAATCTGCAGTGTGTCTACTTCCTGCTTTCATGGAAGCAGACATAGGGTCAACATCCTGTGTTTACCAATTAGCTGCTCTGCCCAGGCTGACACAGCTGAGAGATCAAATTACCTAATCTACCTGTTCTTGGAGTAAACACAGCTGTCTGTCAGAACCTACGGTCTAAGTCAGGGGTAGGGAAGCTATGGCTCGGGATCCAGATGTGGCTCTTTTGATGGCTCCATCTGGCTCACAGTTAGGGGTTGATTCCCTGAGCTACACAGCTCAAGCAGCACAGCTTAGTGTGGCAGCGCAAGTAACATTTTCAAAGTAGGCACACTACTGCTGTAGCTTACACTGCTAACTTACTCGTGCTACCCCAAAACTAACGGCTGCTCCAATTGTCCCTCTCTAGATCCTGTCAGATCCAGTAACTTTGTAGGACGAGATCCCCGCACTTTGATTGGCCCAATCGGCTGCCTGTCACTTGGCAGGCAGCCTATTGGGCCAAAGTGCGGGGATCTCGTCCTCCAAAGAGAATCAACTCCCAAGTCAGCTAGCTAATTGTACAAGCTGTTAGTCGGTATTTCTCCTGTCTGGCTCTCAGGGAAATTGCTGATGTTGCTGAAACCCAAGAGAAGCTGAAGACGTGTCTGACACTTCCGCTGCCCGGCGGATCAACTGTGTACACGTCGCCATGGCAACAGGGACGTGAGCCCTCTGCTGCGCATGCACACTGTCCCAGTTTGAAACATATTGTATGGCTCTCACAGAATTACATATTAAAATATGTGGCATTTAAGGCTCTATCAGACAAAAAGGTTCCTGACCCCTGGTCTAAAGCGATGTTACCATAAAGAGATTATAATTTGCTTATAGCTAGGTTATTTTGAAATAACCTTTCACTTACAGAATCTAGTTAGATTTTAGCAGTTCATCTCACTGTCTTGGGACATGGTGGCAGCTTAAAGTACACAGTTATTTCATAACGATTGTATGTGTATGTGCACCCTCCCAATCTCTCTGTTTAATCTGAATCTCAGCTGGCTGGTACACAGATTGTGGCCCAGATATTGGGTCGTCTATGTACAACCAGAGCGAGAGGCTACACAGGTGGATCGGGGGCAGTGTGACATACACCCTTATCTACCATTGTACAGTCTGAGCAGTTTGGCTGCAGAGACCTGGTTACCACTCTCTGATCAGGTGCTCAGTCTGGTTACCACTCTCTGATCAGGTGCTCAGTCTGATTACCATTCACTGGATTAGGACGTCTCTCTCCTCAGATATTGCAGATGTGATTACAAGATTCTCTGGCAGCATCAGGGTGAAGCAGCTGAAGCTCACAGCGAGGACTCTAGAGGAGACCAGAAGTGTCAGAGCTGAAGGGATCCCCCCGGACACTCCAGAGGACATGGTCACCCTGTACTTCGAGAGTCCCAGGCATGGCGGAGGGACCATAGAGGACACAGTCCTGTTGCCGGATGAAGGAGCCGCTCTGGTCACGTTTCACCGGGCAGAAGGTGAGAGGAATCAGCTGATTGTAATGTGAGGGGTGGGCAGAGGGGGCAGGAGGGGGGCATCCCTGCTGGGCCCAGAGTCTGGTGTGTGAGGGGTGGGCAGAGGGGGCAGGAGGGGGCGTCCCTGCCGGGCCCAGAGTCTGGTGTGCGAGGGGTGGGCAGAGGGGGACAGGAGGGGGGCGTCCCTGCCGGGCCCAGAGTCTGGTGTGTGAGGGGTGGGCAGAGGGGGCAGGAGGGGGCGTCCCTGCCTCGCCCAGAGTCTGGTGTGCGAGGGGTGGGCAGAGGGGGACAGGAGGGGGGCGTCCCTGCCGGGCCCAGAGTCTGGTGTGTGAGGGGTGGGCAGAGGGGGCAGGAGGGGGCGTCCCTGCCGGGCCCAGAGTCTGGTTATATTATTATTGTGCATTAGGAATGATGCCCTATAGTCAGCTCCTCAGCGTTTGTGTATGTCAGAATGTATTTTGTAAAACACAGTTCAGATCACATCAGTCCATGTAAAATCCAGTGAATAACGCAGTATCAGTGCTTCTGGGGCAATTGAGGCCTCCCCCTGCCTGTACCCTGGACGTTTGTGTACAATGTGTGTATGTGTGTGTGTGTCTATAGTTTGTGTGTGTGTATGTATGG